>NW_021634466.1:0-39330 GCF_004799145.2 Neltuma alba | reverse complement strand
TAAAAAAAACTTTTGTGGAGTTGGTAGATGATGATGATGGGATAGAACATTGATAAAGTTCAATGAAAAAAGTGGTCATCTGTATGTAAAAGAGAATGGAAATAAGGACCACATAGAAGCAACAAGAGGTAATACACTGGAGGAATAAGATGTGTAAGTTTAGTTTAACAAAACTGTTATTGTCATTTCTTGGTATGTTAGTTGTTACTGTCTTACTACCAACTTGTCAATGTATACACCCTGACTTGTCATTTCCTGCAGGATTGATCAATCATTTGGAGGTGTCAATGAATTGTCTATATCTCCACCTACCTTATCTGATTTGATTGAAGAGCTAC
Source organism: Neltuma alba (assembly GCF_004799145.2). NCBI lineage: Eukaryota > Viridiplantae > Streptophyta > Magnoliopsida > Fabales > Fabaceae > Neltuma > Neltuma alba. The sequence goes on along the minus strand of NW_021634466.1, from coordinate 38,992 downwards.
CATCAATTCCTTGTGCTGTTGAAATGATCCCAACACCTACACCACAAATAAATTGTTTATATCTCCACCTATCTTATCTGATGTTACTTGTTACTGGATGTTGTGTTACTTGTCACTGGATGCTCTGTTAGTTGTTAGTGGATACTGTGTTACTTGTCACTGGATGCTCTGTTAGTTGTTAGTGGACACTGTGTTACTTGTCACTGGATGCTTTGTTAGTTGTTAGTGGATGTTGTGTTAATTGTCACTGGATGCTTTGTCCCTTGTCACTGGATGCTATGTTAATTGTCATTAGATACTGTGTTATTAGTGAAGCCTTTTGATTATGTGTTTTTTTTGCAGATGAACTGTTTCTATACGATGTTACGTGCTGTTAAGCCAGAATTATTTGCCAATGAGGACAAAATTGACAACGAAGTGAAATGGGCTAAAGTTTACGTACAGAATGATACGTGAGTGTAATGTTTTGTTTGATTGTGTTACGTTGTTTTTGTTCACAATAACAATTGCATGGTGCTAACATATTCAATTTTCTTGGCAGCGATTCATGTGGAGTTCATGTTCTCTCTTGGCTACAAGTGTGGGATGGCACTGTTCTTGATGATGCAGGATATATAATGCCACGATACTCCAATGGTGAACTACAAGAGTTGAAGTTTAACTGTTTGTGGTGGTTGGTTACCCATCCAAATAATGAACATGGGGGTGAAGTGATGTCGATGTTATCTGACTACAACAAGAGCAAGAAGAGGAGATAGAGTAGTCTATTAATTTTTTGTTTTGTTAGCCCATAATATGTGTTGTAAGATGATTAGCAAATAGGTCATTTTGTAACAAACTGATCAAATTATGTTTATAATATTATTACCTTTGTCATCACATGTTGTAATACTAATTTCTTAGGGTTTATTACATTTTTAATTACATTTCTATTTTATATGTGCAGAGATATTAAGAGATAGTGTTTTATAAAATATTCTAATTTAATGACAAGTGATATAAGAATTTCATAACAAATGAATGTGTGGATATTAACAATTGATATTCAAAATTTTCACAACTAAAGGTGTCCATATAAATAATGTTCCAGTGCTCCATTGATAAGTCATTGACAAGTCATAGTGCAACCATTGACAGGGGATAGTGTTCTCACTAACAAGTTACAGTGCTCAATTGACAAGTCATAGTGCGACCATCGACAAAGAAGTGTTCTCACTAACAAGTCACAGTGCTCTATTGACAAGTCATAGTGCGACCATTGACAAGGGATAGTGTTCTCACTAACAAGTCACAATACTCTATTGACAAGTCATAGTGCCACCATTGAGAAGGGACAATGTTCTCATTAACAAGACACAAAGTTCTATTGACAAGTCAGTGTGCTACTATTGACAAGTTACAATGCTACCATTGACAGGGGACAGGAAGAGGTAAGTTTTTGACACTTCATTAATAATGATTATATATGACAATATAACTAAAATATGATATGACAGAGTGATTGAAAATATCATTTGATGGTAAAAAAAGTTATGTTACTTGAATTCATATTATTGACAATTTACATCAGCAAATTTATTGACAAGTCATAGTGCAATGATTGACAAGTCATAACAGGTCTAATGACAACGCAGGGTGCAGGTAATGACAACTGAACTGACAGCAGAATCTAACATGCCAATTCATAGTAAACTTTCATTTACACCTTCATGTATATGAAACTATACCTATTTCACAACCCATCCCAAAAAAAAAACATAGGGGTTGCGTGTAATTACAAAATTAATCAGTGGTGTGTATCTATTTACAAAAAAATTCCTTCACACCCATTTACAAAATATTCTCTTCACATCCATGTACAAAAAATAGCTGACTTCAATATGTTCTCAGCTGGGATTTGGGTTCTTGCATGTCTTGTATAGTGTTTTTCGGAGAGCAGTGGCATTTGGAAATATTTGTTCTTCTTCAATAATCAAATCCTTCCGTGGAATTTATTTGTGGTGTAGGTGTTGGGATCATTTCAACAGCATAAGGAATTGATGATGGCTCTCCAATCATATCAAATAAGGTAGGTGAAGACATAAACAATTATTGACACCTCCAAATGATTGATCAATCCTGCAGGAAATTACAAGTCATGGTGCATGCATTGACAAGTTAGTAGTAAGACAGTAACAACTGACATACCAAGAAATGACAATAACAGTTTTGTTAAACTAAACTTACACATCTTGTTCCTCCAGTGTATTATCCCTTGTTGTTTCTATGTGTTCCTTATTTCCATTCTCTTCTACATACACATGACCATTTTCTTCATTGAACTTTATCAAATGTTCTACCCCATCATCATCATCTATCAACTCCATAAAAGTTTTTTTATCAAACACAACTGAGAATTTCAAAAGAAATGAGTTGTTTCCAGCAATTGATGATATTATTTCCTTCAATTCTTCATAACTTGTGCCCTCCTTTACATTTGTTGTTCTCACACTACCTCCCACGTATCTCATATCATCTTCTCCATCATTTATAAACTTTCCCCATGTAAACAAAGCAAAATAGATGCTTTACAGATGTACCCGCCATCAGTAATTTAAACCTGCATCAAGAATCACACAACTGTCATTGACAAGTCAAGGAGCTATATTGACAAGTGTCGCGGCACACATTGACAACTATCGTGGCCTGATTGACAACACAATATCCCATTTGTGCTAAGGGTTTCTACCCACACTAACTTCATCTTCTTCTTCCTTTGCCACTAAACTAACGTCAGAACAGAGCAAAACCACCCACAAGCAACCCAAAAACAGAGCACCCATGATCATCCTACACACCCAACTTAAATCACCAACACACACAAACCAAAAAACACAGCTTCTCCATTGATTAACTTGTGAATCCTAGACCAAAAACAAAAGCTTTACAGTACCAAAGGCAAAAATGATTTTCTGATTTCCCATTCTCAAACAAATGCACAATCTGTCAAGAAAGGTAGGAGAGGAGAGGAAAGAAAGTTCCACACCTGAAGATTTATGAAGATTCACATGGAAGCTCTTTGGAGTTCACTAATGGTAATGGAGAAGATACTTCATGATTAATGGCTCCTTCCCTCTTTCCCAACATCTTCTCTCTCAACTATATTGCATGGAAAACTCCTCACCCGTCTTTGTTTCTGATAGTTAGGGTAAGAGTGTCATTTGATGATTCTGAAAATTGTATACAAGTCCCTTTGGGGCTTCAGAAACATTACGAGATTTTAGGGGACCTTTTTGCTATATTTATGCTTGTGTGACACTTTAATGCCATTTTCCCAAATAAAAAGTTATACACCACTCTCATCTTAACCATCAGATAGATCTTACGGATATGATTAATCTCCTTGTCAGCCCCAGCATAGAAATCACGGCAGGGGATCTGAATCCTAGTGGTGCATTTTACGCTGGTCGTTCCAGAAGCATTTTCCCGGTGCTCCCTCGGAGTTGAGCTCTTGCCTTGTTGTGTGGATTTTTAGGGCACTCATTGCCCGTTTCGCTCTCTTGACTCCGACGCTACTCTTTTAGACTTCGCTTACTTCTTTCTTCATCGCCGATCCGCTCTTCAGGCACGTTCTCCCTCACACTCTCCTCCCTTTTCGCCTCCGCACTCCTTTGATTCGATGCTTTATGGCATCCTTGGGCGTCATTTTCTTTCAAATATTTTTTACCCAATACTGAGATGTATTAGGATTGCGATTAGGGTTTTGGGGAAGTATTTTATGTGGTTCTGTATTAGATGTGAATTTTTAGTTAGAAGAGCAGCCTTGCACTTATATTATTGGGCTGCTTATAGGCTTATCTATCGCGGTGAAGTTCTCATGACTAAAATTTTAAGTAACTTGTTAATACTATTCTAATGACTCAAGCGAAACTTTACGTAAAAAATGGTGCTATGACTGTGTGAATTATTTATTTAGTTTGTTTTAATTATGAAAGAACCAAGAAACATGGAATTGGATCATTGGCTAAGAATAATTTTGATTTCGCACCTCTCTCATAAAGAACTCATTCGATCTGAATTGGATCATCTGGATCATTGGCGTTAAATTGCTGTTCGAGCATACTTGTTATGTGATTTCTTTATGTAATTCCTGTGCCTTGCTTCATCAGTATTATCGACTACGTGTTCTCATCGCGATAATTTTTCGTCAATGATAACACGTCGGAATGAATGAGTTCAACTTGCTAATCATCAATATACAAGATAAATGTAAAATCTACAGCAAGAATAGATTATGTAGTGTATTCGTCGTACTTTATCTTTTGTGGAGGGAAAAAAGTGTCTGGTTAATTCAAATGTTGTGCTTTGAGTTTGTAAATGCTCAAGGCAAGAAAAATACATGTTGACCAGCCAAGTCAAACTGCAAATTTTGCCTGAAGCGTATTATCCTTAATATGTTCTATAACCTTGTATGTTTTTATACTAATTATGGAGCCAAGTGGTTCAGCTTTGCATGGTGACATCTTTTTGGTTTGGAGGGATTAAATATTTAAATGGCATATTCTGTAGAGCTCCTAAGGTTCTGTAGTTTAAAAAGCGGATAAGATTCTTATTTTGGGAATTATTGCGTTTTGCTTTTACACTTCTCTTCATCTCTGCTCTGCTTTCTGCTTTTAAGGCCCATTATTATGTAGAAACTGGGTCCTTTCTGTTATATAATGTGATGTCTACTGTCTAGTACGTTCTCTTATGATGACACTATTCTTTGCAGGTTGTTGAGTTCAGAGAAAAAGCTCTGTACATAGTGCACTGACTCTAAAGACAAGCAGGATCTTTTTCCGCAAAGGGATGACTTTTTGCATGACCTTTTGAAATTCATGCAATGTCGGGTTTACTTAATGTATTTCTTCGTCTTTCGAACTTTTGTTTTTGTTTTTGTTTTTCCTTCAAAAATGGTTAGCAATCACTGGAATGGTTTTCACTCTTTTGTATTTCATGCTACCAAATTGTTGAACTGTCTGTCATCACAAATAGTTTGCTTGTGTTGGTAGATATATGTTGTTTGAATTTTGAAATATTTTCATTGAAAGCTAATCTCTTGTTAGATTGAAGTAGCTAGCTCATATTGGGCCATGTACCTCACCACTACTTTTGCCATCACAATTTTAATATGACATTCAATTTAGGCTCCCGGACATTATTTGTGAACTAGATATTGTGTTGAAGCATTATGGCATGATGCATTAAAATTCTTTTAAAATAAGTAATGCAATGTGTCTTCTGGATATCTCATGTTGCTTTGGGCTCCAGATTTATGGAAATAATGATTGTTACTTGTTAGTAGTTTTTTCTTAAACAGAGTTTAGAGTAAGATATTGATGTGGAACTAACCAAAATAAAGTAGAATCGATATAGAATTGAGCTTATCTGAAATTAGGGAAATAGGAAGGTTTTCCAGAACGAATGGGGGAATTCATGAGTGCTTTATATTCATCATCGACGCTTTTTTCATTTGGAGGTCAATTATTCTTCCTTTTTTAGGATGTTTCTTTCCATGATTTCAAAGGCCATGATTCAGGAAACTCTGTATCTAAAAGTAATTAACTCCTTTGTTGGAGATTTTGTTCTTTATAGATACTGTGTTCATCCACATAATGAGCAAAATCTCATTGTAACTTTTGTGTTGTCTTGAATGTTGTAAATTTGCTCCTAGCTGCTTTTACTTTGGTCATATCTTGACTATCAATTTAAATTATAATATTAATATCCTTGCAGTCTTCTCTGAACGGATCTGCTTCAAATCTTCCCGATAGTGCTGGGAGGTCATTTGCCACGTCATTCTCTGGCCAGTCTGGTGCTGCCTCCCCAGTTTTCCATCATAGTGGTGAGCAGATCTTGCTCAAGTTTATCAGTTCCATCCCCCTATCTAGTTGTAAAATTGGTAGGTTCTTGCCGCAGGGGCTATCCAGGGATTGCACAACATCCACAGCAGCTTTAATGTTCCCAACATGCCAGGTGCCCTTGCATCAAGAAATTCAACAATAAATAGCATTCCGTCTGGAGGGGTTCAACAGCCTACTGGAAGTCTTTCTAGTGGAAGATTTGCATCAAATAATCTTCCTGTTGCTTTGTCTCAGGTATTTGTGCATATGTTTATGCTTGGTTTTATTTTGAGAGTATTTCATTGACTGATTTTTTGAGCATATATTTTCCTCTTTGTAATTATTTGTTCTCAGTTGCATTATTTATTTATTTATTTATTCTTTCAATCATTTGCAGCTAACTCATGGAAGCTCTCATGGACATTCAGGAGTAACAAACAGAGGAGGTATAAGTGTTGTAGGAAACCCTGGATTTAGCAGTAGCACAAATGGAGTTGGCGGTTCTATTCCTGGGATTCTTCCAACATCTGCTGCAATTGGTAACAGAAACGCTGTTCCAGGATTGGGAGTATCCCCAATTTTGGGAAATGTAGGTTCTCGAATTACTAGTTCTATGGGGAACATCGTTGGTGGAGGGAACATTGGGAGGAGCATTAGCTCTGCTGGAGGATTATCTGTGCCTGGTCTTGCATCTCGTCTAAATTTAAGTGCAAACAGTGGATCTGGTGGTTTAAGTGTCCAAGGACAGAATCGGTTGCTGAGTGGTATGCTTCCACAGGGTATGCATTTGTTACCTTAATTGTTTATGTTCATTTCCTCCTAAAATGTCCTGTGGCAATCGGCTTTAAACCCTTTTCATGTGGGCCATTAATTTATTACTGAATGATAATTAGTTTCTGTAATTAAGAATTAGTCACTTGGAAATTTATTTAAATGTTTTCTTGAGTCACCAGCCTTGGTCATTGGACATAATTTTGTTCTCTCTCTGACGGCCCTTTTTGTGTTTCATTTCATTTCTGTCACGGGTCTGAGGTTTTTATTCATAGCATAGGCAATCATATATCCTTGATGCATGCTGCTTGTCTTCGTCTATCTACTATTAGAAGGGATGTGTGGATGCTGAATTGTCTTGTATTAGGTTTCATTTATCCCCAAATCTCCCCTTATAGAGATAGCATATCCATATTCCAGTCTCATAGTTCTACGGAACTCAAAACAATTTCTCGTGATGTCTTGATGTTATATCTTGCTATGGTGGTAAATGTGTTTAAAGTATCTTTGCTGAGTGAGTATTTGTTAGTAGGTAATCTGTAATTACCTGTGTAAATACTTTCCGAGCCTTGAGGCCTACTTTAACCCTTGAACCTAAAATCTAACCTGCCTAAACTTTTCTATTATAAAAAAGAAGTGCTTAAAGTACCAGTTTTAAAACTGCTTGTTGCATTAGTATATATGCATGACGTGATTAAATTTTGTGTTTACTGTATGCTGAGGACTTCTCATATGTTGAATTGATTTTATTTAGATAAGATATATGCTACTTTCTGGTGACACAAACAGTGGCTTCTTTGTGCAGGATCACCTCAAGTTATTTCAGTGCTAGGAAATTCTTATCCTGGTGCTGGAGGACCCCTTGCTCAAAGCCATGTTCAAGCAGTAAATAATTTAAACTCAATGGGGATGTTAAATGATATGAATTCGAATGACAACTCCCCTTTTGACATCAATGACTTCCCTCAATTGACAAGTCGACCCAATTCTGCTGGAGGGCCCCAAGGACAGCTGGGTATGAGAATGAAGATGTTCTTCTGCTTGTTATACTCATTCACTTCCTCCTGCAATAATCCTATAGCCAAAAATTTCAGGTTCCTTGCGAAAACAGGGTCTTGGGGTTAGTCCCATTGTCCAACAAAACCAAGAGTTTAGCATTCAAAATGAAGATTTCCCAGCTTTACCAGGATTTAAAGGTACAATATTTGGTTTAGATGCGTGATCTATTTGGTTGCATTTGTTGTTACTGTCAGGAGTTTTCTGGAACCTCTGTGCACACTTGCAGTGAGTGGAGATTGCTCATTTGCGTCAGCATTTGTTTTTGATTATATGTGTCCAGGTGGCAATGCAGATTATGCTATGGATATGCACCAGAAAGAACAACATGAGAATGCTGTGTCCATGATGCAATCTCAGCATTTTCCTGTGAGTTGACTTCTGATTGATATATATATATATATATATATATATTAAGGAATTGTGTTTACAGTTACATATCCTGGTTTTAGGATCTTAAATCAAGAACCTTTCTTTATTTTAACTGCTCTTAATATGCAGATGGGAAGGTCTTCTGGCTTCAGTTTAGGGGGTACATATTCAGCACACCGATCACAGCAACAACAGCATGGTCCATCTGTCAGTAGTGTTGGTGTCCCCTTTTCATCTGCAAACAATCAGGAACTTCTCCATCTTCATGGGTCAGATATGTTTCCTGCATCACATTCAACCTATAGTTCCCAGGTCTGCTAGTTTTTCTGCTGATTGGTTTTGTTGTTAATGTAACTGATGGCTTTTTTTATTTATTTTAAGGTGCTCTTTCTGTTCAAGTATAGCTTGTTTTTGGGTGTGAGGTGTTTAAGCTAATATGTTTACCATATGTCTGTACTAAAGCATTGAAGCACATGTTATTTTAATTTTTTCAATCATTTGTAGACCAGTGGACCTTCTGGCATTGGGTTAAGGCCTCTAAATTCTCCAAATACTGTTTCTGGTATGGGATCATATGACCAGCTTATCCAGCAATACCAACAGCACCAGAACCAGTCCCAGTCACAGTTTCGTCTTCAACAAATGTCAGCTGCAAATCAATCTTTCAGGGATCAAGGCATGAAATCCATGCAAACATCCCAATCAACACCGGATCCATTTGGTTTGCTTGGCTTGTTGAGTGTGATCAGGATGAGTGATCCTGATTTGACATCTCTTGCACTTGGAATTGATCTTACAACACTTGGATTAAATTTAAATTCATCAGAAAATCTCCACAAGACTTTCGGATCTCCATGGTCTGATGAGCCGGCTCAGGGAGATCCAGAGTTTACAGTGCCACAATGTTATTATGCTAAACAGCCACCTGCCCTGCACGTGAGATGCTCTTTATGATGTCTTATTAAGTTTTTGGTTCCTTCTCTTCTTCCTTTCTTTTAGCCTTAGACTATGTTTTTCTGGATCATGCAGCAAGGCTATTTTTCAAAGTTTACAGCGGAAACATTGTTTTACATATTTTACAGGTGCCTTTCAAAAGTCAAATCTTGTCTGCCTTGAACTTGTGGGACATTATAAATTGGTCCTAATTATTGTCATTCTTGCAGCATGCCCAAAGACGAAGCTCAATTATACGCCGCAAATGAGCTGTATGCAGATTTTCACCTGCGCATTTTTTTGCCATATATTTTGGACTATTTCTGATTTTCTTTTTCCTTGTATCTAGTTATTACTAACTGGTTCAGTTTTTTGTTCACAGTTACAATAGAGGATGGTTCTATCACAAAGAACATCACCTATGGTTTTTAAGAGTTCCCAACATGGAGCCACTTGTTAAAACAAACACGTATGAGAGGGGATCTTATCACTGCTTTGATCCGAACACATTTGAAATAATTCGTAAGGTTAGATTTTGTAAATATGTACTGTATCCATCAAAACACCCGCCATTTTTTGTGTGGAAGGTTTCATACGTTTGGATTTGTTATGTTTTAGGTTACTAACTGTGCATCGTTATTGCAGGATAATTTTGTCGTTCAATATGAGTTGTTGGAAAAACCCACCTCTGCCTCAGCATTGAGGTGAAAGGGAAATTTGTGATGTAAAGTTTCAATTTATGGATTTGATTCGTTAGAATGTTTTAAGTCATTTTGCAGAATCAGTGTCCCCTCAGTCTGGCATTTCAGATGCCATCTTATCGCATAGGACGACCTGGTGAGTTTGCTTCGGCTGTCTTTCCTCTTTCTCGTGGGCTATCCTATGATGAGGGCCAATCAATTCTTTTTTTAAACGCAAGTTGAAGCTTGCTTCTGCAAAGCTAAGTTTTCTAATCTTTAAAAACGGGAAAACTGTTTTTAATTCAAGATCATTTTTCACAACTGATACAAAACGCACTAATATAGAACGACCGGTTAGATTATGCGTAAAAAAAAATCTTGGGTTTCTCAGGGAATGGCTTAATCATCATTGACATCAGATGATATAAAAGGGAGATAATTGCACCTCGCCTGTTGAATGATTCCATGTATTTGCGACATGAAAACTTGTAAAGAATTAACACATGTAATAGTTGATCGAGCAATGACAGTTATGATGTTTGCAGTGCTGTATTGGGATGCAGTAGTGGAGACGGCCACGGGCATGGGGTATTTTACCTTGGAGATGCGTCCTTGTAAATCGCCTGGCAAAACTTCCATGGGAATTTTCTCACCGTCACTTTTGAACAGTTGCGCTAAGCTGCTGGGGGTGACTTGTTAATTTTGCAGCGAAAGTCCATTGCCTGTAACGTTTTACGTTTGGCACTTCTAACTAGTCTAAATCTCCACCATAAGAATAAGGAGACAGTTACAATTCGGGTTCTTGGTAAGATGCATAGCAAGCACTTTGACGGACGGCCTATCGGTTCAAAATACAATATTAACAAGTTATCGCGAGCAAACTAGTTAACAGTTAACAATATTACAATATTTCTTTTATTTAATGTAAGGAAAATCAAAGCAACACGACCCTATGCTGAGGTTTGTAACGGATGTTTGCTAAGGCTTTTCCGAAAGAGCCTTATGAAGATTGCGAGGGGCTCAAACCCAAGCTTTTCAGAGTTGGCATTTGGCTCTCCAAAAGCTCCCTTTTGCTCAATATTCTATCAGATGTACAATCTTCTTCCTATCCAAAATAAGGGGAAAAGGTTATTTACTATACGTGAAATTCCAGCTAAATATAGATGAATTTGGATGATGGCAAGTGTATCCTCCTATGTGATTTAATTTGTAGACAAGCTAAATATTCTAAATGGTTTCCTTTTTGTTTGGGTTAATTTTTCTGAAGTCATATTCTCTTGCACTCAGTATGCCTGATTGATGGCTACCCCTTTGAAGCATGCCAAGGAAGCAGTTTGAAGAATGCTAAAAAGTGAACGATCAACTGTTAAAAAAAGAAACCACGCGTATAATTAGTAATACTCACATCCCCAGTTGCAGCGGCTAATAATGCCAGAAGAGTCACTGTAGCGCTCTGATAATCAGTTAAAATCTTGAATGACGACTCATCTAACTTGTCCTGCAATTAGATAAATATCAGAAGAATTGTGGAGTAAAGTCATGACGAATGCCATTATTTATCAGGTACTATTGCTGAGTTGCATTGGGTGATTTCTGACAGGTAGACATCTACAATTGCTGACCAGAACATAACGCCATTTCAAGCATCATTTCTTGGTTGGGTACCACCGGCAGGTATTAATCCGGTTTTTGCATCAATGTCAATTTTAAAACTTTCACTCAATCACTTATTGTTAACAAAAGCGGTAAATAGGAAATTTTGATATTAACAATTGAATCCGGCCTTGGCTGATGAGCTTAATGTGCTTATTATCCTGATTTATTTGTTTTGCCAAAAATGTTGCGATTCTCAATTTGGGTTTAGCAATTTGGCTGTGACTTCCTCTCCTCTCAGTACCTGCACAACTTCAGTCTTTATTTTAATTTTATGAATTATACGAATTAATACTAAATCCAACTGATAAAAAAAATTACTTACCTTGAGTTGGGAGATGGCGACGGAAATGGCCCTTCCAGGGGCTTGAAGTGCTTTGTGGTAAACCTAATCATTAAAGCATCCACGTTGGCAGTGGGGGTAAAAAGGAACTTCAACATATGAGAGAAAAGATGGGAAAGATGTGCTCAAGTTACCTGTACGTAGAGTAAAGACACGACTTTGGCCAGAAGAGATATTGGATCAGTCTCAATAGAAATTTGAGATGTCAATTCCTGCCAACAGAGATGGAAAACATACAATCAACCATCACCAGCATACGAGCAAGACTCCGTTAATCCGACCCCAAAAATTTCTTCTTACACAAATATAAGCATTAGTACCTTACGGTATGAGTGTAGAAGTGTTCTTTCTAATTTCTTGTCAAGCTTTTTCAAAGACAACCCACTGGAAAAATTAAAAACCAAACTACATATGAAGGTTCAGATTACCACTGTAATGCTAAAGTTCCTAGTACAAATATAGACAGATTACCTCTCTTCTGCTACCTCTCTAAAAGCATCCATAAATGTTTCCACCCGCTGTTGCATTGAGTATTCAGATATTAGTCATACAATCATGTATTCAAACATTACAGCAAGGTTTAAACAAAAAACCCCCCGGGGGGGTGTTTGGGGAAGGGAGCAATTCCAGCCGTTAGCTACATGAAATTTAGACTGCAATGTTTGCGGAAGGGGTCCCACCCCGTCAACTTGACTGAAGAAAACAAGAAAATGACCAGCTGCTGGTCCTTGAAGGCAAAACACTGACCTTTCCCTCCAACGCTTCAACAACACCAAGAGCTTTTTTACCAAGCGCACCTGGTAAACTCTTTGACTGCAAGAGTGAAAAAAATGCGTGAGAAATTTGAGGCCATGTACGTATTCCTCCTAAATGGAAGTTGCACACACAGAGACACGTGTATGTATATAAACAGTGGCTTATTTATTACAATTGCAGCTCTTCCCCAGGACTAAGTGTGAGCAAATCCGAATTTGAAGCTTCCTCCACTTCAAGCCCGCTCTTTAACTTGTTGTGCTCATCCTACAGATGATGAACATAATTTCTGTATCATTAAGAAAAAATGAAAGGAGGAAAAACTATAATGTATTATATTAACAAGTTAACTTAGAAACGGCCATTAGACAATACCAACTTACGAAGAAGCATATCCACCATAGGGGCAGCTACTGTTCTCACTAAATGCCTATGCAAAACAACCTGGGTATCATAGAGGAGTTAATTTTTACGCATTTCACCAACATTGTAATATTTCAAATTAGTTATCAAAACTTACGGAGGTTGACTGATCATCTTCAAACAATTCTAAAGCTTTTTCATAAAGCTGCATATTTAAGAAAGACTGCGAGAGAAACAAACAATCAGCATAGGACAATATGCATATAAGGATCTTATAGATGCATATCATTATATTTTCATAATGCAAGCTTAGAAGTTACACAGAAAGCAAAGAAGAGATAATTGTAGCGTGAAACTGCCACTTTAGCAGGCTAACCTCATCAAGTTTCTTTTGCAAATTATCAAGCAAAGATTTCATTCTTTCTGCATTTTCTGTAAACAATGCTTTCTTCTTCTCCATCCAAGAAGCCATAATTGTGGGCCTTAAATGATTAGCCAAAGGCCTCAGAATTGTTTCAGGATCATCCACGCCTACCAGATTATAACATTGCACGTGAGAAGATTGGGTAACATATTAATGAGAGAAACAAATTTGAAGTTAGAATTAACAGACATTGTTCTTCAAAATCAGGAACCAAAGTCATAATCTTCTGCATAATCCACTCATCTGAAGGACTCCTGAGGCTATCCTCCTTCGTTTTAAGTGATTCTTTCCTAGAACCTGTTTTTGAATCTGACATTTGTGAGGAAGATGTATCCTTGCCCCTTCTCTGGCTTCTTTTAGATTTTGTGGAAGTCTGCTCTGGAATATCTGCAGCACTGTCAGACACAATTGCTGCTGCGTTCCCAGTAGCCTTTCCCTTTTTCTTCTTTGATCCTCTATCGACATGTTTAATGGCACCGCCATCTGTTGCAGTTTCATTTGACTCACTTGATCGAGTGAAGTCCTGCCCAACTTTAGCTTCTTTCGCTGCTTGTGAATCACTTAACATTTTAATGCCAGAAGACCCTGAAACACCTAATGTTTCCATTTCTTTCACCAAGTGTTCACAGATGCCCTAGTTGTTAAGGAGAGATAATAGTATAAGCAGTCGGAAACTGAAGGAGAGAGGATCCTCTGCTGTGCCTAGCGCACTATAATTTGTTCTTTTTATATTTTTAATTTTATGTTTTTTATTTTGGCAGCATAGATAGCAGAAGATCCAAAATCAAACACAAAAATAGGCATAAATGTGGCTTGTGAGATTAACTACTAAAGATTAAGACTAAATAAAAGGCTATACCTTCATAAAGCTGAAGCTCAGAACATAAAAGTCCCCAAAAATGTGTGCTTTGTTAGACTGCAAAGAAACATGAAGTATATGAACATGCAAATAAACTCTGTGAACATACATTTACCAGGTAAGTGAATATTACCTTAAGAGCAGATTGAACAGATGGGCAGAAGTTCAGCATTTTAGATGCATCTTGAGGGGTGAAGGACGAAGGCAATACGGAAAGAGCATCACTCCTGCATCATTGCTACATCAGAATAGAATGCGTACAAAACAAGTTAACAGAAACATCATGCCTGTCACTTAAAAGACCAAGGACACAACATATGGATGCATTAAGAGTGATCCTTCCAAGGGCTTCAGGTGGACAAGAAAAAAGGCATCATTTGCCATCATCCAAAAGCTACATCGTGCTGATGTGTGACTAGAAAAGAAGTCAAGAGCCTTGCAGACATTTTTTTAAAAAATTTTCTACCTCAATTAGGTGATATAGAACCACATAATTTCTATAAGATTGACAAGAAGGGACACAAGCAGCGAAAAAAATAAAAGCACAGCCACCATCAAGCAAATTCAAAATTCACCATATCAAACAATTTTTATTTTTTTTTGAAATAATCACTTTCAGATGGGTGCTGAATGGTGTTGGATAAGGCTCTGTTGAGCAATTAGGTAAGGAAGGAAAATAGAAACTGCGGGTAAAGAAAAGGGGGTGAAAACAAGAATGTGTGACAGTTAAGGCTCTTACCAACTACCACGCTCAAGGGCATCTTCAGTGGCAGCATCCAGCATCTCAATCATTGATGGGTGGACAAACATTGTATCTAGAGGTATACCTTCAGGATATCTGGACTAAATTGCATTGCAGGACAAACTTCATTAACTAAAAGTTAGACAAGCAATGCAGCTTGAATTATTCAACTCATTAGTCCAAGCTGTTACTTCAGACAATAAAGAAGGCAATCTAGTAGTTACCTGCAAGAATTGAATGGGCTGGGGAATTCCCAGTTTCTGTAGAACGTCATAGCTAATAAAGGAATTCTGTAGGATAGGAAAGAGAAGAAAATAAGGAAACAGCAGTTGAGAAAAGTGTTTCTCAAACTTAACAATGATAAATGTACAGGGCATAAGAGAAACGGTAACATAGTAATTATCAAGATCCAAAAAAATTTGTAAAAACGATTTTAGGTCACAGTTTAAGCAGACAAAATATTTGACATCTGAATAAGAGTAATTATCCAAATACCTGTGAAAAGAATGAATCTACAGATTCCTTTTGAGCAATGGCAAAGACCTGTCAAGTGATGCAAGAATTGGAAACCATTTAACTTCTATCTCCGCTTAGTGCAATCATAATACTTGCTTTATTAACAACAATCATTAGTAGCTCCTAGCGATTGAAATATCAATTCAATCACTTGCATCCAGGTATGTTACACATATGCATCATTGTTTATTAATGTCACCCATAGGGCCACTCAAATTAGACGATAGTATAATAATAAACCGGAAATACCATATACAGAAAGTATTCTGAACCCTCCCTATAGTTTCAATTGAACATAATGTGGATCAGAATTAGTTCAATAATTAAGAAGTGAAGATTTTTAAAGGCCTAGATTATCTATAAAACATGGATACAGCAGTCACTGTACCGATTGTGCCCAATGGATGTGAGAATGTCACTTACCGCAGGTGTCCAATGTATTCCAGCACGAAGTGCCCCTAGAATCTCACTTTCCTTCACAAGCCCATTAAAAAGTGACTGGAAAAAAGCTCCTTCAACAACCACGCTGCTGGTTCCATCCATTGCTTGCAGTAATTGCTGTAACAAGCTCCATAACAATGACAAATTTGTCGGAACAGTGATGGCCCTGGCAGCACCTCGAACCATGGCACCAACACGAGCTACATAAGCAGGAGTATACAACTGCCCACCTTCAAGCCTTCCCTTCACCTATATTTAGCATCAAATCTGATTTATAACATCTTTATGGTCATTAAAAAAGTTAACCCGACAAGGAGAAACGGTCACCAACTCACCATCGTTCCAAGACGAGGCTCCAACATGGAGGCAACCAATTCCAGACCAACATTCAATTGTGCAGCAAGTTCGGTAAGTGCAATCTGACTACATTCCTGAAGCCTCTCATTAATTTCTTCAGCTATCGAATCCCAATAAGATTCTGACATAATTTCCCCCTGAACCAACATCATGTCTAGATGATCTTTTATAACGTGTTGAGCCTGCTTCTCAACATGGTATAAATCGACTCCAGTAGCGTCAGCGAGATCAATCAGAGAAACACGCCCTTGCTTCTTAATTTCAGCCACCATCTCATTCCTTAGTTGCTCCTAACAGTAAAAAGTAGGAATAAAAAACTAGAAAGATCATAGGACAATATATGAAACTCGGGGAGGGAAATGATCATCCTTCAAGAGGTTAAAATTTAATTGCGAACAGGCAAACCTAAATTATTCTTTATTTCACAGCATTTCATTTTTCTGCCAATCGAATGTGCTAAAACGGAGTTGATTAAGGAAGCAAAACAAAACTCTCTTCATTAGATTCATCCCAACAAATTCCATGGAAGCAAAGTGACGGTATGAAGTAAGAAAGCATACGGGAGTGATGTACTCTTTGCCAGAGACGGTGTGAAGAAGGTCGAAATCGATGATATGAAGCTCCTGCAATTTCTGAACCAATTCAACGACATTACGCTCCGATAATCGAATATTCGACTTTGCCTGCTGTGCGAACTCGAATTGTCTTTGCAGCTCAAGCAATTCATCATCCATGATCGAACGCACAGATTTTAGTGAGAGATTCCGCTTTCCCGAGCCTTCAATCCAATGTGGCGTCTCGATCGCAAGAAAAAATGTGTTCGGTTTATTTCTTTCGTCTAAGAACAAGAAATCTACGCTGCCCCATGGAGTCAAGTGAAGTTGCCGCTGGGCCAGTTGAAGTATATTTTAGGCCCACTTGTTTATGAGTTCATGCTCCATCATCCAGAAACGAAGTTACGCCGGGGGCAGTTTTTTCTTTTTGTTTTAAAAAAATGTAAATAACATAGCATACCAAGTCAAAGCAAGCCTTGGGGCTAGGAGCCCTTTGGTTCAATTCATTCTGACATTGCACCTTCGTCGTTAAAAAAAGTCGTTCGAATTTTTATTTTAATTCTAAATATAAAATTAAATTTTTTTATATTTATTTTTTTCACAATATTTTTGTAATAATGATAATTCTAACCAATACACTTAATTAGTAAAGATATTTAAAAAAAATAACATATATTTATTACAAATAACTAACTTAACTGATTTTCTCAATCTATTTAAATTAGTCAATTAGCTCTTATATTAATGACTGGAGGTAGTGATTCCTAGTATTTAACATTACATGCTATCAACGGAGGTTAGGTCTTACGGAAGGGATTAATTTTTTACAGTGTGGCAAACCAAGATTCAAATCTCCACTAAGAGAAGTGCTCACATTTAATACCTGACAGTGTCTCGAATAAGATAGATACCTATACTTTACTTCAGGCTTTGTTTGGTTCAATGGAAGGGAGGGGAGGGGAGGTTAATTAAAGGAAGGGGAGGGGAGGAGAGGGGAGGTCATAAGTTTTGTTTGGTTGGAGGGGAGGGGAGGGGAGATTTTTGTTGGGTTCACAAGGGGAGGGGAGGGGAGGGGAGGGGAGGGGAGGGGAGGGGATTATACATTGACAAATATGCCCTTATCTTTATATTTAGACTGATTTATTCTTTTATTACAATATTTATATCAAAATTATTATTTCTGAATTTATCAATTTCAAAAAAACCAATTACCTCACTTATATGTGATAAAAAATTATGAAATAAAAATATAATATATATTAGAAAAGTGAATGGGAGAAAAAAAAGACAAGACCTTAACTATATAATAATACCCTTCACATATTAGGAAATAAAAAATATATATGATATTAACAGTGTCATTTTATAATTATAATATATATTAATATATATAATTAATTAATATATTAACATATATGCATATTATATTTGTGTGTGTGTATAACTGAGCGACCGCGGAAGGGAATGCGAAGGTAATTATGTGAAACCAAAAAAATATCAAAAGAACACCACTGGAATATTCACAAATTGGCATGGGCATATTTGTCAAGATTCTCATAATATTTCTCTCCCCTCCAAAAACCTCTAATTTGGGAGGGGAGGAGGGGGAGGGGAGGGGAGCACAAAAGGATAAATTTTTTTAGCTCCCCTCCCCTTCCCTCAAAAAAACCCCAATCAAACAAAGCCTTGGAGAGAAAAATATTACGTGCCCACCGGCCCAAAACAGACTACATGCTCACGTTGGTGAAAAAAAGATTACATGCTCACATTCATACAGGGATATACATTGCAAAGAATTGATTCAATTTAATATGAATGTGAAGTCTCGTCCGAACAACTATGCCCTCTCCACTCTTCATCTTCCCTTCACTCTGTCTCTAACTTAGGCTTCAGAGTATATTGGAACATTTGTTTTTATTTTCAGTGAATAAACTACTCCTGCAGTGTTTACAGAGGATCTAATTATGGAGTTAATATTGATCATATATGTAAGACTTATTTCATATATTTATCAATTTTTTTTAAATTAATTCTTTTAATATTTTCCTAACAATAATCAAATAGGAGAGGTAGAAAAGGAATTAAGAAAGATACTTAGGATATTTTAGAAAAACATACTATCTCCGATCCTTAATATAAGAGTTTGTTTGACTTTTATTTTAGTCCTAAATATAAGACTTCAATCCACTTTGTCTCTCATGTTTATCAATTCTAAGGTAGTCATTCTAATCATGATAGTTCTAACTAATATACTTGATTAGTAAGGACATTTTAAAAAAGACAATACAAATTTCTTACAAATAATTAACTTAACCAATTTTTAAATCTAGTTAAATTAGTCAGTTAATTTTTACATTAAAAATTAGATGTAGTATAATATTAACTAATTTGACTAATATCTTTAACCTACTCAAATTAATTAATTAGGTTAAGAACTAGAGGGGTACTAAAAATAATTTTTTTCTTATATTTTTGATATCGCGTCAAACGCCCTATGTTAATACATTGTATTCCCGACCATTTTCCGGGCCAAAAAAATTCCTCATTATTTCATTAAATTCTATTATTAATTTTTGTATTACCCAGAGGAGCCATAACGCTGGTAAAAACACGGAAGAATTACAACAAGATCACAATAAAAAAAAATTAATTGTCATTAGATTCTAAATATCATTTATTATCCTGAAACTTATTATTGTGGCTAGTCTATTGTCACTGAAACTCTTTAATAATAATATTCCTTATTTGGAACTTCACAGTAATTCTTCTTGAAAAATCACTCATACGTTTTTTTGTTCTATCAAAAGCATTAATCAGAATACATTTAAAAACTAAGATGTTTAAATATTTTGAAAGTATCACGTGACCTGAAAATTTAAATCATACATGTTCGGGGCATCACTGTACTAACTCCACAATCGTCCACGTCAATAAAAGTAAACATTATGGTTTTTCAGTAACAGCAATATCGTAAGAAATTAAGCAATATGAACTAAATAAATAATTTAAAAGAAAAAGTATAGATTAAATTAATTTCTTTTTATCAGGTCAAAAAAATTAATTTCTCTTTATAGAGATTAAATTAAATTTATGAAAACGGTGGGATTAGGCGGGACTAAATGCAACACAGAGATATAATTATAACATATTAAAATCATGACTGGTGACCTTTTTATTTTATTTATGAAAAAAAGTTGTTTCCAACTTTCAAAAATTATGTTTTTTTTTTCTAAAACATAAGTATCCCCTTATTGGGGATTCGAATCTTAGTTCATCACATTGTGAGAGATTAACCCTTTCTGCTAAACCCAATCTAAAAATTATATGGTAAAAATGTTCTTCTATCGCCTTATTAAATTCAACGTACCAAACACTTCGTAAAATTTTCATCTGTGTTTTGGCCTTTCGGGTGAAAATGAAAGCTTCCATTTCTTACTCTGCTGATCTACGACCTACGCGTCAGCCTGAACTGTGAAGGATAAAATTATCCACTGCGATTTTTATTTCTATTATTGATAAACATGAAAATTTTACGGTCAGCACATACATGTGGCTGCCACTGAGATCTAGAACCTAATACGACAACAACTAAAATTTAACATATGCATACTTTTTTAGAAAAACTAAACCACCCATTAAAAATTTTGTTGGTGAAAACTTAAATCAGAGTACTAGTAATCTATGCATACAAAATTTGCAGACTAATAATACTTTCTACACATAAAAATTTATCACACCCTTGTTACTGAGAGACTTTTAAATGAGGAACTTTCCCCCCAGTTTTTCCTTCTTTTTTTTTATTCCTACCCCTTTCCCTCAAAAAAGAAAATCGTGCATGACAAAGTTACTTTTACTTGGAACTCATACATACTAATAATTCAAGTTAACCAATTGAAGAAGTAAAGACTTGTTCAATTATACGACTTCTGGTCCTACATATATTTAAGATCGGAATTAGTATTACTATTAAAGTGATAATTCACTTTGATATTTTTTTTTTTTTATTTTTGGTCACATGAGGTGCGGGATCGAACCTGCACATTACCAACACACGCACACACTAGGTGCCACTCCGCCAAGAGGCGGTTGGCAATTCACTTTGATATTTAATAATGAAATAAGTTTCATGGGGGATACGGACTCATCAGGCCAGATCTTTAAAAACATACGAGGAAAGAGTTCAAAATCTGACTCAGCCGGAGCGGGAAAAAACCCAAAAACACATCATATGTATATGTGTATCAGTCTGAGATCGTATGCAGTATAGTATATGTGTATCAGTCTGAGATCGTATGCAGTATACAAGCAAGTGAAGAATCAATGAATCACATATAGACGAGTAAGCTACCTAGAAATATCAGTTCTTACATGCTAAACAGGAGCAATAAACAGCCAGAGTAAGCTTCTGAGATAGAAACTATACCTAACATGCCAAATCGTGAATCCCACAGGGTAACACTCAGCATAACATCAAAGACTGACAACTATAAGTCCTCGTAAACTTACATCAAGTATTCTTCAGGTTGTTGTCAGCCATCAATTTATAGAGGGCTAATCCACCTCGATGACAGCCAGGCATCTTGGAAGCCATGTTTTCTAAGTCGACCTGAGAAATACAAAACTGATGAGTAGTTTCAAGGTAGAAACAAGTTAAAATCAATTAAATGTATATGAAAACAAGCAAGCAAGCACATTATCATCAAGGGATGGATCTCATACTAACACTAAACGACAATGAGCATTAAATTACCATTGTGGCAGCATATAGCTGAGTTGACTCGTAGCCATCTTGAGCACTAGAATAAAACTGTTGAACTTCCTTGGAATTGAGACTGCATTTGATGTAGAAAAATGCAGCTGGTCTCACATTCAATTCTCTCCGTGATACTCCAATGAAAGCTGGAATGCTCTGCATTACACAAAGGATCAAATTTAGATATGATTCATGATGTCTGCCATAGCTAACATATGGAGGAAAGAGTAATCATTTCCTACAATATGTTCACGACATTCATATCAAATTAATAATGGGACTTACAAGGGATGAGGCTGGCACCCCAATTTCTTCAACTACTTCTCGAACTATGCTGTCAAACATCTCAAGGGAAACGTTGTTGTTAATAGACTCTGTTAACTCCTTGCTATGTTGATGGGAAGCTACTCCAATTTCATGAGGCTGCCAATCAAAAGAAGTTTCACAATAAATTCCAGTCAAAATAAGAGTTGTTAATCTGACATATATTGGAAGAAACAACGTGCTTTTGATCAGTAGTCATTCTACCACATGAATAAGCAGATATCGCCGCACAAAGGATATCATGCCCCCATAAACAAATCAAAGAGCAATTTCAGAAGTATCTGCTCCATTTAAATTGATATCAATATTAAAGATAAATCAATTGCACTGATACTAATTAGCAGCCATTTAACAGATTTAAAATTTTATTTCTCTGTTAAATACCTCCGGATGACCTCCTGGGAAAACAAAATGTCCAGGAAATTCACCAACATTGTTACTTCGTTGCAATACAAGTATCTTCTCGTCAATAGTCTCCACAATTGCACCATTTCCCAGTGGACTGGCAGTGTGCTGACAAAGAACAGAATCATCTGAAAAAACAGAAAGATGGAAGCACTTAAAATTATCGGTAACATCAATTAGCACCAATGGAAAGGATAAAAAATTAAAGCTTATCTATTTTGCCCCATCTGATTACCTCCATCATCATACAATTTGTCATTAAGACTCTTAATTAAAGTAATAAACCAATTCACAAATGAAAACACCATGTTCAAGAAAAATTTGACAGGACTGTGCCTACTTTGTCCTTATAAACGCTAAATTGTAAAGAATCTGACTTAGATGCACTCTCTTCCTGCATCGGCTAATTAAAAATGAACTTCTCCGTCTTCTGGCTCCAAAAAAGTAATTGAACTTCTAAAGGACTTCATGAAGCAACAAAATTGTGTATAATTCTTATCTTTATACTACCCTGCTTGAAGTTGATCATATCACATGTTCATGGTTATCGTGTGAAGAGCCATACCCCTAGTGGTCAATGATTGCTGGTACTACCAGTACCTCCTTTGCTTTTGGGGCAGAGTGGACAATAGGTGATCATATGTTCAAAAAATTCTAACATAACAGTCCACTAGATCCACGTGGGCCAACAGAAAGATCTGTCTAACTGCCTCAAATGCAAATTTTCACTGACTCGCCCTTTGACCTCCTGATAAAATATTGTAGCACGTCAATGGCATGCAACTTCTGGTTGACAGTCATCATACTTGCAGACCAATCATAGTCATGCTCCACTAAATAACTCCGATAGTCAGAAGTTAGATCACACGCTCCCATAAATTAAAGGACCCAAAACTATGGAATCACAGGGTCTCCATTGTTGATAGGAGGGAGGGGGTGTTAATATACCTTCTGATGAAACCAGGAACCGTTTCCACAGATGACTTAAATTTGTCCCAACGAAAGTCCTGGATAAATTCAAACAATACTTGCTGAATGTAAGCAACGTGGATTATATATAAATAATAATAGTAGCAAACAGTAAGAAAATAAAGTTCTGCTTCGCTAAGTGACGCCACCAGAGAAATTATTCAGAGCCATATCTTCTAAACAAATTCAAATGAACTTAACGCTAATTAAATAGGATAGAGTTCAAGTGTAAATAAACTTTACAACTGTTCCTAGCAGAAAATATATATATATACTTGAAAAGTGCCAATTTATTTTTTGTTTTGCAATTTCGTTGCCGCTTATATAATCAGAACGTTCTTGCTCTATTGAGAAGATATATCCTTTCTGTACAACAATTTCAATAATCAACAAATATAGCAAGTCAGAAACATGACTGTTTATGACTAATAGAAGGCAATAAGATCAGAAAAATATCTAAGGAACAAATTTTGAAGGTAAATTTTATAACTAATGAAAATCACCCTTTAAATGTAACAAATCACGTTTAACACAAATACTTTCAAGGATGGAACATTTACAAATTATTAGTCACAAAAGCATAGCAGATTCAATTACATTTCTTTAAATGTCAGAAATCATGTCAACAACAAAAAAATCAAGAATGGATAATTTATAAATCACTGGTCAACTGCACAGGCATATGTAAGTCACTATAACTTACAATGACAAGCAAGTAAATAAAGACAATGGGGCAAGAACTTGGAAAATAGAGGGAGAGAAGAAACCTATAATCCGTCAAACCAAGGCGGAGGCATACATGAAGCTCGTGGTCAGATCCGCTTCCCCTTTGCAGCATATACCCCCCATACTGAGAAAGACCATTAGATGCTGCGTCAGTCTCATGCTAAAATTATGTTGTATTTAAAAAGTCCAATGTTCATCTAACTTCTATCTATATATTAACCGTAGCCAAGAAAACAAATAGTTAAAATATTAGCGCATAATGCTTGACACGCATTAACTAGCAAAAAGTATTGTTTAGTTCGGGAAAAAAATAACATGATGCAAGTCAAACAAGGCTCGAAATACCCTGAACTTCTTGCCATTGTAGAGTGAATTGTTTTTCTGACTCCTCTGCTCCCATATCTACAAAATAGAAATCGTAACTAAGCATAAAGATGGTTATTCAGTAAACTAAATCTGGACTCTACGATAAAAATCGAATATTCGCTAAATTTAATCATGAACAAAGATCCAAATGTTCAGCACTAAAAACCGAGCAATTTAAGCAACATGCCATCAGCAGTAATGTTTTGTGCAAGCGGAAAAGCAACAGCAAGAGATCAAAGGGACGAATACGACACACCTCAGCGATTGTGCTCTCCAGGTTAGCATCAGGGTGGGGAATCCGATCGCAGGCATCGCTGAACACCACAGAAACCTTTAAGCAAGCAAGAAATGCGTGAAGGACAAGTCACATTTGAGCAAGACGCATTCACATCTAGATGTCATAAGAATGAGGATTCGAGGTTGAAACAAACCTGCGAGGGCGAAAGACCACAGGGACACGAGATCAGGAGCTTGAAAGAACAAGGATCCACGGCACTGTCTGCATGCCCGGCCTCCTCCATCGGAATCTGGAACTGCTGAGACTCACTTCCCAGGGAGCTCGATGTTCGGAATCGATTGGGCTTTCTATTGGGCTTATTGCGTTCTTTTTCGTACATGGACTACGTCATATCTAGAAGACCAAGAAGCTATGGGCCTTCTTGGTTTTTGCCCATTTACATCTAATGATGAGAAGTCAACTAATAGGATTGGGTATAGCGGAATGGGCTAATTCCTCACAACATGACAAATTAATATTTGAATCTCCACTAGGAGAAGTACTCACATTTAATGCTAGACAGTACCTTGAATAGGATTATCTTTAATAGGGGAATACCTATGCTTTAACAAACAAAAAAAAAGAGAAGTCAACAGTAAATTCACATAAAATTAAGAGATAACTTCTCGCTGATTATCTTGTAATTAGTTTATAATTAGTACCTTTTTAAAAACAATCATCTTTTCTTTTTTGAATTAGATAGATGCTTTGCTTGAACTTTTCTTTCGCCAAAAAGTCCGCTGGGCGCATTGGGTTTTGCTAGTTTATTACTATCACCGCTCTTAAACTTAAGAGTTAATTAAATATTTTATTTTATTTTAAATGTACAATTTTAATTCATTTATTTTTAATATTTATCTATTTTGTTATCAAGTAATACCTATAATGATTGAGTTACTATCAAGAACTAATTTAAATACATATAATTTAATAAGAATATTTTAAAGAAGATAACATCTATTTATTACAAATAACTAATTTAACTAATTTTTTTAATATTAATAAATTAGTTATCCAGTTTTTTATTAAGGACAAGAGGAAATATAAAAGAAAAGGAATGGATTAATAAATAAAAGGGCAAGAAATATCCCACAGCACCAATAAAAACAAAAATAATGAAATCGCTCTCTATGGTTATTAATTTATTAATATTGTTGATAAGATTTACTTGGGTGGCAGCCCATGTTCCCTGTCATTTTCTTGAGTTGTGAAGATGTGATTGATGGCCGTTGCCAAGTGCCACGGCCCGCGGGCATTGAAAGCAATGTTTTAAAAGCCGGACCGGAAGTCGAACCGGAAAGATCAACGGGTTATGGTTCAATCGGTCGAACCGGTCGAACCATTTGGTCGGACCGGTGATGCAATAATTAATTTAAAACAATATTATATACATATAATTAATATATATGAAAAAATTAAATTATTAAATAATTTAGAAATGTATTTAAATGATCCAAAAGTATAATAAAATCATTGAAAATGACTAAAACCTTATAATATTTAAATTTATGTATGTTTAAAATATTTAATAATATTAAAAATTATTAATTTATTCAAATCAAAAATTATTTTAAAAGATAGAGCAGACATCAAAACAAAAAGACTAGTGATTCACGATTTTAATATCACAATATGTGAAATTTTCAATAAGATAATACTATATGGTTATAAATAGTCTAAAAATATGTTAGGATATTGGAGGGGGTCAATTTTTTTTTTATTTTTTAGTATTTTTTTCGTCAGGCTAAAAAACCGTCCGGTTTTCTAAAAACCGTTCCGGTTCCCGGTCTAACTCCGGTTTCCGGCTTAATGGCGGCTCAACTCCGGTCCAATCCGGTTCAACTACATAAACGGTTTTTCGGTCCAAACCGAGCCGTTAACGGGTCCGGCTGACGGTTCAACCGGTCCGACCGTCCGGTCCGGTCCGGTTTTTAAATCATTGATTGAAAGTTATTTCCCCATTTTATAGTTGTAACATGCCAAAAAAAAAAAGCAACATAAAATAAATTAAAATTAGTCTTTTTGAATGGTTTGTTAAAAAAAATTAACTGACTTATTGCAAAACTGAGAGCTCTAATGAAGTATTGCAAAATGTTACTCTAATTTAATACTACCTCTTGTTCTTAATGTAAAAGTTAGTTTAACTTTTAATTTGGTTTTAAATATAAGACCTTAATTCATTTTGTCTCTCGTATTTATTTATTTTGTTCAAGGTAGTTATTGTATTTGTTACACATGTTAAAGATTTTGTCAAATGTTAAAACTAATACATTAGATTAGTAAGGATATTTTAGAGAAGATAGTAATTTGCTACAAATAACTTACTTAACAAATTTTATTAATTTTCGCAAATTAATCAACTAGCTTTTATATTAAGAATTGGAGGTAATAGTGTTTTATATTACACCAGTATATTAACAAATTAGCAGATGGTTAAGTTGTTTAATTAGATATAAAAAGATCATTAATTCGTGAGAAACTATTATCTTTCATAACACTTATGCGTGGGAGGGCCACAATATGGTGTTGTACGTACCCATTATTTGTTGAATTTTAGTTTTGGATAACTCAGAATAAGTTTCCTATTTCCCCGTATTATCTTTCACGACATTGGACAAATTGGTTGCACCTGCCACTAGACGTAACTGTATATGAGGATTTGAAACTCAGTCCCCAATTCTCCAATATAATAATAATAATAATAATAAAAGGAAAGCAAAGCTCTTAATTTGTGCTCGATTAAAAATTAACTAGTTGAGTTTAAAAGATTCGTATAGCATTTAAGAAGTATCCTGTATTTCATTGTTGTAATTTATCATGGGAAATGAAAAAGCCATTAGTTAATACTCCTCCGGTTTTTAATATAGGATCCAATTCTTGAGTTAGTTTTGGTCCTAAATGTAAGACCCATTTCTCATATTTATTAATGTTCTCTAAATTACCCCTGTAAATACTCCCTTAATTATAATCAAGTAGAAGAGGGAGAGAGGGTATTAAGAAAGATGATTATGGTGTTTTAGAAAAAATGTGTTACTTTTCTTATAATTAACTAACTTACCTAACTTTCTTAATCTAATCAAATTAGTTAAATGGGTCTTATATTAAGGACTGGAGGAGTATTAAGAAGAATAAAATCACTTTTGAAAATGACTGATAAATATTTTATTAATTTCCTGTTAGGATTCTCATGTAGTATTAAAATAAAATAAGCCCCCGCAAAGAATATATGAATGAGTCCCGCAAGTGCATGGAACTGTTCGTTGTGCTAAAAGAAATTATTTGATCTACCCTCATCATCACTCTTATTTGGGAAAAAAAAAATGATAGACATCGTAGTTTCTACGTAGCAAATCAATATTGAATGCGATTGTGCTGGGCGGCAGGGACCGTCAGCTTTTGAAATTAAAATCATGTATATTAGTCTCTGAGAGGGGACTACTAGTTCCAGAAAATATAACTCATTTTCTAGCAGACACCAGAATAAATTGTGTCAAGAAATATTTCGCTTCATTTTATCTTTTTATTGAACTCGACATAGGATTATATGCGCTGTGTGAAAAGTTTAGTTCCCCTCTTCAGGAGGTCTTCTTAAAATCTGTATATCTCTTGAAATCTGCATATCATCAACTTGACAAGTCATATCTTCACAAATTACAAATAATATAATTCATTTTAAACTCTCTATACAATACATCATTTTTTTTCTCAACAGAATAAGGCTCCTTTCTGGGAATATACGAGATAGACAAACTATTAGTATATATTACAAAGCAATTTATGTATGTACTGCACAAGATTTAGAAATAAAACTGTATTAATTATGGTTAATTAATAATATAACTCATTAAAATTTTAAAATCACATACAGATTTCCACATGTGTCCTGCGAACTGGCAAAAGCCTCGTAAGGGTGATAGGGAGAACAAATTAAAAAAAAAAAAGCTGGACGTAAAGTGATAGCTTGAATTTTGTTTTCAAATAATATTACGTACTATATTGGCCGAAAATTTATTATGAAGACTCGGTATTAAACAAAAACCAAAAACAGAAGTAAGTCACTAACGTTTATTTTCGGGAGGAAGGACATTTTTCATTATTTATTCGATAACTTTAACTCATGGTACGCCACACACTTTCTCAGTATTAACGTGATAAGCTTTAATTGTTTCCATGACAAGCAGTTCCAATGAAAAATAAGAAAACAGAAAACAATAAACATTACAATGTATATTAATTTAAAAAGTATTGTTTACAGGTTCATAAATAATGTGATTTATTTTGAGCTCTTTGCAGATACACATTGATCTGCTATAGTTTCATTAGAGTCAAGCTAAACATGTTTGGAAAATGTTCATAAAAAAACTATATTCGGGAAAGGACAAATTTAAAGAAGTTAATTATATGTTGGATTTGAGAATTCATGAAATTATTCAAGAAATTAAATCAAAATACGAAAAACTCTCAAAAAATAAAAATTGCTTTGCTATTTCTTTTCCATTTCAATCGCTTATCACTGGGAACCTGAAAATTGCTATATGTTAATATAATTCAACACTCATTTTATTTTTACTATTAGTTTTTCTTCCTCGTGCACTCTTGACTCACTCTTCCATATTTGTGGATTCAATATCATGTGCCATATATATAATTAAGAAACGTACTCAGAGAACGGGATTTATTGTTTTTCGTCGACAAAAATAAGCTCTCTGGGAGCCGAATCTGGGACTCTCAATGATGGAATGGAAGAGCACAAGGATGAGGTTGGGTGTTGTTAGTTTGGGATAAAATATAAAAAATACATAAAATATATAACTAATATAATATAAATATTTTGAGATATTTATATTTAATATTTGAAATATACAATTAAAAGAAATATGTATATTATGTACTTTTTAGCAATATAAATCTTAATTGTGTTAGTGAAACAAATATCATTTATCTTGTAAAAATTGGATCCTAATGATGCATCTTTAGTGTTATTAAAAGAGGTAAATATCAATAAAAGAGTAACTTTGGATCCTAATGATGCATCAAAATCATTTAATGCGAGGGATATTTACAGTTTTTAGAAAACAATTTTACTATTCACGGTTCAACAAAAAAAATTATGAATTCTAACAATATAAATGAACATGGTAAGTCCAAAATTTCATTATTTTAGTGAATTATATCAAAAGTTAGTAGACGTTGGAAAGTCTATTTTTAATTCTTTAATTGACACATGACCTCTTGATTGAAGTTTTAACAACCCCAACTAACTGTTAAATTTGCTTCCTAGAAAAATTCATAAAAACCCGTGATTCCCAATTAAATTTGTCATAAAAAAACATATTAATATTACACACTAACAAAAAATCAAAATCTTTATGGCCACAAATCTCCGCTCGCCATATATATACGTTATCTGTGAGGGTGTGTGTGTGTGTGTTTTAATGGAATTTTAGTAATAAGCCGAATATATATATGTTATTAAAAGCTCAATTCAATTCAACTTTAAACGTGTTGAATTTATAATTTCCCATAATATACATGTATCCGATAGGCGTATTCAATTAATATAGGATACATATCTTAGTGGCGCAATGAAGGTATATAAGGAAATGTAGTATTAATAGGGTGGGAACTTGTCTGCAAGGGGTCACATGCAGCACCAAAAGACTTGGCGAAATATTCAATATTATGAGGAAAAGACTAGAAAGAAACGAAGCGAGCCAAAGGAGAAGCCATCCACCAGACGATATAAATAAATTACTTTACAATTTTGGGCTTTTGGCCACATCCATCTCTTCCTTCCTCCACATTTATTGCCCTGCCCTGCCCTTCCTTTTTTGCTTTTGCAGCTCCTTCAATTCGCTGCTCTAGACAGTACACACCTCACCTCAAGCCTCATAACATAATCATAATAGTAATTAATAATCAGTTGCTAATATTTATTACAAACAGTGATGAATACCTTAACCTACCTACTACGTACGTACACTAGCTATTTTATTTCGTATGCGTTTGAGTTTAGCAGTCTGTAATTGGCTCCCAGGTCCTCTCCCTCTCACTAATACCAAAAGAGACAGATCGAGAACTGGAAAGGTCTTGATCGATTTAAACTCGCTCATAAGTATTCAAATTAAGATAAGTCAGGTTCCCTAGGAAGCTATAAGAGACAGACCTCAACATCTTGTGTGTTGACAAACAAAATAAGGGGCACGATGGAGACATTAATTAATAAAGGAGGACCAAGAAATGTGAGTAGCTAAATGGCAATTTTTCAGAGTTTAAATAGACCATTGACAGGAGCATGTGATGAGTTTGCTAAAGCATTATTTGATGTATAAGCAATTAAAGGACTTGGATGATGTTACAAGATTTTTTCTTTCATGATGTTGTCTCCAGTGAGACGACGTTAAAAATTCAATGCAGGGCTGTGGAATCTGTTGCTGCTGAACTGTCCGCGGGCTCCATCACCACCTCCTCACGTGTATATATATAAATATATATATATATATATATATATCAACGTTTGGTAACCTTTTTTCACTATATTTATTGCGCTTCATAGAGTTCTAAGCCCATCTGGGGATATACTATTAATCAAACAGCAACTACTAGCCTTGTTCGGTGTTTTATAATCCAAATCACTACTCTGATGTTAAATCTGAAATACTAACTGGCTTTTTCTTCAATTAGTACAATAACATACAACACTGATTAGTTTCTCCTAACATTCAATTTTACTCAGAATATCTCTTGATTAATTGCAACATCGTTACCTTTAAAATTTCTCCTATATATACCTAGCTAGTTGGTTGTTGGCCAAAAAATAAAACAAAGTAATAAAGTCATATAATCAAGCTGGTCAGAAGGAAATTTCTGGCAATATTACATGAATTGACCATTCATATCTGTAGAGTACAGCTTTTCTAAGTGACTTTTAATTTTCAGTAAAGTGGCAATCACTGCTATTTATTTAGTTCAGCAGCGTCATAACAATGCAATAAATTAGTAACGTGTAGTAGGAGGAGGCATATAAAAGAAGTCTCTTAATTCTGCAATGGAAATTTGAACTCACTACACATGCATAACAAGAAGCAATTTCCTATAATGGACATTGATGAAAAAAGAAAATAAAATAAAATCCGTGGAGAAAGCATTTATACAAACGTACCCCCAGAAAAAAATCCCATCATATCAATTGATGGGGAATTCATATATATGATTGATTATAAGGCAAAAAGTACAACATTTTTCTTAATTTTATCTTCTTTTTTTTCCAAGTAGAAGAGAAATTAAATTAAACTGTTAAGCATAGCAAATAAGGGGGAAAAAAAAAAAGAGGAACTAGGAGGGGAGCAGACAATACCCTTTCATCAGTGGCACACTTCTTCGATGGTGCGTGCTAGAAGCAGCACACCTTATTGGGTAATGAACCCTTGAAGGGTTTAACAATAAGGGGAGTATAATTAATAAGTGTGCAGAGAAAAATATGCAAAATAAATAATATCTCAAACAATGCAAATTAAACCATCATATATCCCACCAGCAACGAACCGATTTACTTGAGAAAATCTGGGATTTGCACGTTGGGCAGATCCTCCACCGTCAGGTCATTGATCCAACTATACTTCTCCATGAATGGATTGGC
Organism: Neltuma alba; assembly: GCF_004799145.2. Taxonomy (NCBI): domain Eukaryota; kingdom Viridiplantae; phylum Streptophyta; class Magnoliopsida; order Fabales; family Fabaceae; genus Neltuma; species Neltuma alba. The sequence goes on along the minus strand of NW_021634466.1, from coordinate 6,855 downwards.
CAGAGACTCTGGTGGATAGTCATCAATACAATCGTCCCACACATTCCTACTTCCCACATCTCTCATTACCTCCCACAAACAGCTGTTACATTTAAAGCCTGCACCAAAACTTATCATGAACACTGTGTCACCTTTCTTCAACCTCTTCTTCGCCTCCATGTACCCTAACACGTACCACAGGCTACTTGCAGAAGTGTTCCCGAACCGGTGCAGGGTCATCCTCGCCGGCTCCAGATCGTACTCGCTCAGATCCAAGCTCATTCCGATCCCATCTATCACTGCTTTTCCTCCTGTATGTAAGCAAAAATGATCCACCCCAGTTTTGAAATTCAATGGCGATTTTGTTACTCCGCTTGAAGACTTGGGCGAGCTTCCCTTAACGTTGAGCTTCTTGATTAGGGACGCGACCATGAACCTTAGCAACTCCCTCATGGGTAAAATCTTAGGTGAGATTACCCTTAAGTTGTCTACGAAAGCCCTAGTGGCTGCCTTTGGGAGAGTCTTCCCAAGGTGAAACCCTAGCCTTCCTTGATCATCTTCCTTCTGAATGCAACAGTTATACGCTTCTTCTCTAGCCCCGTGATGGGTCCTCACCAGACATTTTAACTTCAACATGACCTTATGCTTTAAGGACCTTTTATTGGTCAACAAAATGGCACACCCTCCGGAGCGAAATAAGCAATTGGCCAGAACCATGGATTTGTCGTTCCCAGAATACCAATTCGGACTCAGGGACTCCGAAGTGACCAAAAGAGCGTACTTGTTCTTCTGAGTCTTGAAAATATTCTTAATAATGTCGAGAGAAATAAGGCTAGCGCTACAACCCATGCCGGTGAGGTTGTAAACCTTAATGTCCTCCCTCATTTTGTAATGATTAATGATGCGGGAGGACAAGGAGGGGAGGGAAGCGAACATGGAGATGTTAACGACGAGGATGTCGATTTCGGAGGGGGAAATGCCTGACCTGGCGAGAAGCTTGGCAATGCTGTCGTGGAAGAACTCCTCCATCTCGGAGACGCCGTCGGCGAGAGTGGGCGAGGCTTCGCGGCCGGAGAAGACGTTTCTTGGGGCGTACGTTTGCTCGCCGATGCCGGAGCTGACGATGGCTTTGAGGAGGAACTTGTACTCGCTGAGGCCGAGGTTTTCGGTTCGCTTGATGACTCTTCCACAGAACTCGGTAGAGAGCTTTCGATCGTCGGTGGGTCTATAACACTGGTAGTCGAGGATGTAGCATTCTTGGTCTTTTTTGCGGTCGAAGAATTTCCAGATCATGAAGCAGGAGTAGGATGCCAGAACGATGTAGAGTACAGTGAGAGGGTCCATTATTGCTGCGAATGAGAGAGAGAGAGAGAGAGAGAGAGAGAGAGAGAGAGAGAGGAGAAGATAGGCTGAGAAATTTGTCGGAGGATGAGAATTTCAAAATGGACTACTTTATAGCCAGGCACTCACAGCAAGTGAGGCTGCGACTTCCATGAAACTCTAGCAAACACTGTTTGCCCACCTTCATAAATGGCTTCCCCTTCCTTTTCAACAAAACAGTTAATACAATAATTAAGTTTCGATTGATCACTAAGTTACGTTCATTGCCTGACGCTAATTAATCTCTTTTTGACGCGGATGAGTATCGTACAGCCTAAATTGAAAGCTCCAAGATTATATCTGATATTTTATTTAAAAGTTATTACACACACACACACATGTTTCGCCATCTGTTCTAAAAATCCAGGTGTTATAATCTCCCAAAAAAGGTAAGGTGTAATACATCTTTTTCAAAAATAATTGTTTTTTTGCACGAGTCTTTGTAATTTATGTTAATCCTCAACTTGGTAATTTATGACTCTTTTTTAATGTCGTGACGTTAAAAATAATTGCAGGATGTAAATCAAATTGATGCGTTACGTTTTTTAAAAAAATTAATAATTTTATATAAGCTAAGGCAACTAAAAGTGAAGGGAATTTTTCGCAGGTGAAAATAACAGAAAACAGGTCACGGTGCAGAACCGTCTTACCGTAAGGAAAAATAAAAAGCAAGGCCCAGAGTCCCATCCAGGGTATGGGTAGGTGCAAGACAGAAAGTCTCTCCCTTCAAGCTCTGGAGATATAAAGGCCATTGCTATGGTCACAGTAAATAGCTTTCTCCTTGTGGTTATCCACATTTATAAAAGAGCCAGTGTGGTAGATACGCAGAGGAAAACTCTGACGTATATTTTTATTTTTCTTTTTCCGGCGAAATCACTATATTTTAAATATAGAGTATGTTTGGATTGGCATTGGACAAAACTGACTTATAGTCTTACTGACTTTTGTAACTGAAGTTAGACTGTACACTACAAAAAAATTGACTTTCAGCGGCGACAAAAGTCGCCGCTGAAAGTACAAATGTCGCCGCCGAAAGTTTTTGCGGCGACAAGTCGCCGCTGAAAAGTCGTTGCCGTAGCAGCCGTGGCTGAAAACTTTCAGTGGCGACTAAAAAGGTCGCCGTTAAAAGATACTTTCAGCGGCGACTTTTAGAAGTTTCAGCAGCGACAAATGTCGCCGCCGAAAACACTTTCGGCGGCGACATTTGTCGCCGCTAAAAAGCATTTCAGCGGCGACAAAAAAGTCGCCGCAGAAAACACTTTCGGCGGCGACCACTCTTGTCGCCGCTGAAAAGCATTTCAGCGGCAACAAATGTCGCCGCCGAAAGTGTTTTCTGCGGCGACTTTTTTGTCGCCACTGAAAGTAATGCCTAAGAAGAATTGGCTTTACCAATGCCACGTCATCACCGCCGGTGCCACGTCATCGTCTTCGGCCGCCACGTCAGCACCGTCGACCTCCACGTCATCGCCATCGGCGGCCACGTCATCACCGCCGACCGCCACATCATCGTCATTGCCACGTCACTCCTCCTCGCCACGTCATCGTCTAAATATTTTCACCTTAAATGTGTCTTCTTCCAGGTTCGAACTCGTGACCGCCTCCCTTCGTGTCCAACCTTCTTGCCGCTGAGCCAGATTGAATTTGTTTATTAATATTGTAAAATAAAATATATATTATTATATTATACTTTCAGTGGCGACAAAAAAAAGTCGCCGCTGAAGGTCCACTTTGGCGGCGACAAAAAAAGTCGCCGCTGAAGGTCCATTTTCGGCAATTTATTTATTAATATTGTAAAATAAAATATATATTATATATTATACTTTCAGCGGCGACAAAAAAAGTCGCCGCTGAAAGTCCACTTTTGGTGGCGACAAAAAATTCGTCGCTGAAGGTCCACTTCGGCGGCGACAAAAAAAGTCGCCGCTGAAGGTCCATTTTCGGCAATTTTTTTATAATATTGTAAATAAAATATATAATTATATTATACTTTCAGCGGCGACAAAAAAAAGTCGCCGCTAAAGGTCCATTTTTGGCAATTTGTTTATTAATATTGTAAAATAAAATATATATTATTATATTATACTTTCAGCGGCGACAAAAAAAGTCGCCGCTGAAAGTCCACTTTTGGCGGCGACAAAAAAGTCGCCACTGAAGGTCCACTTTCGGCGGCGACAAAAAAAAGTGGCCGCTAAAGGTCCATTTTCGGCAATTTTTTTATTAATATTCTAAAATAAAATATATATTATTATATTATACTTTCAGCGACGACAAAAAAAGTCGCCGCTGAAAGTCCACTTTTGGCGGCGACAAAAAAAGTCGCCGCTGAAGGTCCACTTTCAGCGGCGACACTTTTGTCGCCGCTAAAAGTCTTGGTTTCAATGGCGAACTTTCAGCGGCGACTAGAAAAGTCGCCGCTGAAAGTCCACTTTCGGCGGCGACCTTTTGTCGCCGCTGAAAGTCTTGGTTTCAGCGGCGACTTTTTGGTGTCGCCGCCGAAAGTGGACTTTCAGCGGCGACTTTTTTTGTCGCCGCCGAAAGTCGTCGCTTAAAGTCTATTTTTTTGTAGTGGTAGTACGATTTATGTTTGGATAGGTGTTTATAAAAAATCAGTTGAAAAAGTTAAAAGTTGTTTGGATAATTAATAAAAAAGCTAGTTTAGTTGTAAATGACTGAAAGGGTATGGACTTTATTGAATAGTAGTGTTTGAAATTTTATATTTTTAATGTGGTAATAGTTTAAAAAATATGTAAAATATTATGATAAAATATAAATAGTTTATTTATGAGATTATAAAATAAAATTTTGTTACGGGAGAAAAATTTGAAAACACATTATAGATAATTAATTAAATATAAAATAGATAAACAAGAATGTAAATTAAAATTATTTGGTCTCTGATTAAATAAATGAAATCACATGACTAATTAGATGGTAAGCTTTGCACAATTTTTTCATAAGTCAATTAGAAAAGTTGATTCAAATTGTATTGGATAAGTTAGTTAGAAAAATCCTTTTTTCTATAAGTCAGTTAGAAAAGAAAGCCCATCCAAATAATCTTTTGGGTCACAATAAGCTACTAACCTCAGTTTCACACTTTCCTATATACTTTTAGCTTCTCCAGTGCAATCCAAACACAGGCATAGACTGTTTTAAAAAAGAAAAAAGTGCACTTTGTGTCTGTCTTCGATCAGTGTGTATATATATTTAAGCACAATCTTACTTTGAAAATATGTAAAGGAACATATTTTTATATAAAGATAAAACAAAACCCAACGTTAACCATTCGTGGCTATATATGCGACTGTAATTTTTAAAATGTAAATTAGTTTATTTAAACTACTTTTTTGTTAGTTACGTGATGAGAATAAGTAGAAGGCGTAGCCAGGTAAGGACTATTATTGTTTTTATTAAAGTTTGAGGTTTATCATCACTGGCACATCTTAATTATTAACACGAGACTTTTGGTCTCACTTCCTCTTTGTCAATAACTTATGTTGCAATATACTCTTTATAATTAATTTCACAACGAAGGCATCTGGCTTGGGAGATCTTACGTATGCTTCCAGGAGCAGAGGTACTTCTCATATTTTTGCATCCATCGCTTGGCTAATGCCTGCGGATGTAATTTATCTATCACCAACACAAACACTCCTTTCGTCCCTTTTTTATATACTTATCCTCTTTAGATATTTTCTCAGTATCAAAATTGATGCTGTCTTGTTGTCGCCACCTCGAAATCTCTAAGCCAGCCAACTTGTAATTGATATTTCAAATCAATCACAATCAATTAACAATTCCGTTTTTTTAGGGACCCCCACAATTGAAGTTCAATTGAGAGATGATATCGGATTATGTTTGTAATGGTGTCGGAAGGAGAGTTACAATTTTATTTTTTAAAAAAAAATAAAAGTATTTATCTCGAATCTCGACGCTATTAAATCATAATTCCATAGTTAATAGTTAATATCCTCCGATTGAGGAGTTTTAAATCAGCAGCAGCAGAATAAAAATTAAATACCGAAAACTTCATTTTGGCTCATGATGATCTCAAATTACGAGTATGATAAAGTCAAAGATAGCGCGAATGTGAATGTTAGATTAGAAGATAATTTCAAGTATGACTAAAGTATGCTTTTGGTGCTCATTTATGAGGCTCTATGTTTAGTTGTAATCACGTGCTGATAAGTAAAATTTTGAATAAATGAAAGAGACGGTTTACAAGTGAGAGCACATGTTGTAACCACGTGTCATATTTTAAAAACATTAACATTTAATAGTATTTAATTATAAATCTATATAAAATAAAAAAGAATACATGATCATATATGATTGAAGAACTTGACATAATAGATATAACGAACCAGACTTGAGTTTTTCCCTTATCATAATATCCAGTTTTTTTTGTGGCATATATAGTTTGTTCAAATCTCATCTCAATAACTCGTGATTACATTTCTTATAATGAATGAAGATACAGGAACCCCCTCAAGACAACGTACATTATTAGACAGCTATGATTTTGCCCTCATGGGCCAGTAGTAGACTAAGATAGATCATAGATATGTAGGCGAAATTACGGTTTTCACAACAAAAACAGAGGCCTCACTAAGTCGGCTTTGCCTTATTTAGCTAAAGTCAAGCTTTCTTGTTGTTAAATAATAAGAAGTCTGATGCTGATATATCATATAGCTCTCCACTGGCTCGGGCGTGATGTAACGACGACGAAGCTTGCTTTTTCCATCAACAAATAATGTTGAATGCGAACAACTACCTCAGCTTCTGAAAAAAGAAAAAGAGTGTGTGACTGTGAGCAGCCCTAGAATAATTAGCAGGCTGACCGGACTCTATTAAAGCCGCGGCCGATTTGTTAGCTCGAAGAAAAGATACCCTAACCAAGGTTCATCACTCTGCTTTTTTGGTCTGGAATCCGATTACAGTTATGCGTCGTAGTCTAGGACTGGTCGATAAAAGCATGTATAATATATAATAGTGACGGAAAATAGCGGCAATGAAATAAAAGGGGTATAGATATTTTGGGGGAGAATTTGAACGCGTGAGAGTGGAGTTATAGAGGATAGGCGGTATTAATGAGGCGCCCTTTGGGAGGATGAGAGAAGCAGGGGGCAAAAATAAGGAAATGAAGGGGACGAGGCAGCTTTTGGCTTTTAATGAGAAAGTTACGAAACCGATATAAGAGAGCGGCCTGGTCCCCCCCTTCCCCCTCCCCCATTCGTTGCTTTTTAATTTTGCGTCTAAATATGAATACATCTCTGAACGAAAATTTAAAAACTTTGTGAAAAGCTAGCTCAACCCCGGGCCCAACTCCAGGTCTATTTAGCAGCCGTCCCTCTTACGATCAAGCAGCCTCAGGCAGCCTGCAACTCCATATAATTCACATGCATTAGCTTGGGTCATAATGGTAATGGACTGACAAAACAAGCCATGGCCTGTCATGGCCACATGTATTCTAGTCGTTTATGCGCACCAGAAACTTTT
>NW_021634465.1:0-48524 GCF_004799145.2 Neltuma alba | reverse complement strand
TTTCTGAGAAAATAAAACATCTTTATTTTTTTAGGTTTTTTTTGGGGGGGATATATGAGATGACCAGCTATATATGATTCACAACATGTACTTTGATTTATATTTCTTTCATTTTTTTTAAGAAACGATTTCATATGACTCAAGAATGTTGTATATGGGCTTGGGTTATATGGGGGAATTGCAAAAGAAGTTACAGATAGATAATGGAGTGGCGAGAAGATTCACGACAACAAAAGTTAAGTTAAAGCTTTACGAGGTGTTTGGATAGAACTAAACTATGGTTTCAGAAATGTTTTTACAGTTTATAAAGTAAATATGAATGAAGGAATTTGCCTCGTTTTGTAAAAAAGTGTTCCTGAAACTATGATTTGGAGGTTGTCAAACACCCTTTTAGTTGGCTTCGGCTTCTTTTAATGATCTAAAGATAAAGGTTAGAGAAAACAAACAATCAGTGCACAGAAGGTCAACCTGAGGATATTGTCTCTGAGTTGCCGCCATTGATTTGTTGCAGTTGCTTCATAATTTTTTGTAATCCCTCTATCTGTTTATGCGAATCACACTGAGAAAAATACTCTTCACATCCACCGTTTTTTTCCACTTACACGCATATATTTTCCTTCCGCCTTTTCTATTAAACCAGCCATATAATAATGTAATAATAGTAGCAGCAGCAGTGCTAAACTGTGCTTTGACTGTCGCTATGTGTCTTTTAACTTGTTTGGTCTTACACTAGCAAGCCGCACATTGGGGGGAAAAAAAGAAAGAATCATATCTTTATTCACAGGCTGGGCAAAAATTATTGAGTTAAATGTACAGTATATTGACACCAGCAAACTGTTCATGTTTGATGTTGTCCAAAAGCCCCGAAAAACCTATACGGGTTTGATAGATACCCTCCCCTCCCCGCATATATGAGGGGACTTTGTAAAGGATCTGGATCCTCTCCCGTACGCTAGAGGGCTCTCACGCCACCGAACCAAATTTAGCAGGATGTATATACACAACACTTTCTATTTGTCCAACTCATTGGCTGGTTATCTCTCTCGTCTTTGGGGCGAGCTTTTCTCTCCCGTCCTTAGAATGCTCTTGAGGCGGTGGGAGTCATCGTTCTCTCCCTCCTCAGCGGTCTCCACAAAGGAGGGGACGTCCGTCCTTTGTGTCGTCTGTTCTTTCTTTTTTTGTGGTGATGGGTTTTCTATGGTGGTGCTCTTTATCTCTCCGGCAATAATCAATCTTGTGGGTTTTGATTCCGACACCGCTTGCTCTGATGGTTATAGATCAGATCTCGATAATATGGCTTGGATATACATTTTTGGCGGAAGGGCACTGTTGGTGACTATCTCTGCTGCCTTTTGTTCTATCTTTCGGAGGATAGTTGCTGGTCCTGTTTGGTGGGGGCGATTCAAAGCTGTTAGTGTGGGGTATATGCATTATCAGCAGGGTCTGTAAGTGGGTGGCTCACGGTGAGCTCTATCTTTTCTCCGGTGCCGTATATTTGGCTGGTGACTGTAGGCATCAGTTCTATGGGTTCTCCCATAATTGTAACAACCATTCTTGGTTGCTTCTTAGCCTACAAGAGGGGTGGGTCCTTTGGGGGTGGTTGTTTCAAACCCCAACCCCTTACTTTGGCATCAGTGCCGGTGATAACGTTATCTCCCTACAGATTCCGGTAAATCGACGGGGTTCCTCTCTAGTGAACTCGACGGCGGCTTATCTTCTAGTTTAGTGACGGGTTAGGGTTTTTGTTTGGGCTGTTAGCTCGATGGCCTTTCTTTGTTGGTCTTTTATTGGGCTTTGTTTGTCTTGATTCTTATTTTAATGAAAATATAATCTTATGAGGTCAAAAAAAAAAACTCATTGGCTGGTCAATGTGGTAATCTACCATAGGTCGATGTTACAGGTTAGTCCTGCACAAAAATTCCGAGAAAATGCTCAAAATGGTCAAAGTCCCGATCGTTGGCAGAAGTCCAATCAGACATACCCCATATATGTAGTCCCCCGTCTTGATTCAACACAGGCATGTTCTCTCATGGCTCATTCGTCAGGGTTCATCTCCGTCTTCCTCTTCCTCTTCCTTATTTGTCCCACAACAAGAAGTATTCATATGTGCGAGACATATTGCGACCCGAACGAATTTCCCGTTCAGTTCCCTTTCCAGTTGGTCAGAGACGAATTAGCGAATGGAAGCAACACTCGTTGTGGATACCCTGGTTTTGAACTTTCCTGCAACAAAAGCAGAACGATGCTTCATCTCCCACACGCTGGAGACTTCCTGGTGGATTTAATCTCCTATGAAGATCAAAAGCTTTGGATCAGAGACCCCGATAATTGCCTCCCCAGACGATTCATGAACAACGAATTCAACCTCACAGATTCCACCTTCCTGAACACTCAGCTTCAACCTCAGACTTCCTCCTTCCAACTCAGTTATGCTCCGAACTTCCCTTCTTCAACTGCTCCTCCAACGTCACCCAGCAGTACCAACGTCGACCCATCCCTTGCTTAAGCTCTGACCTCAACCAGAACCATTCGGTGTTCGCTGTTTTGTCAGATTTTCCCTTTCTACGCCATGGATCGAGGGGTGTAAGCCCATTTCCTCTGCTTCAGTTCCCTCTTCTATCCCCAATGGAATATTCTGGGGGGACCTGAATGCTGATATAGGCTTGCAATGGAACACTCCAAGCTGTGGAGACTGTGTGGCGAAGAATGGACGGTGTGAGTTCTTGAAGAATACAGGTCTTGAAGTCGCTTGCTATTTAACACACCAAGGTATATATATCCCTTAATTCACACAAATAGATATGCGCCTCTTTCGATGGCTGACAAAGATAATACTAATGATTTTAGATATATACTTGTGAAGGTGGTCTTTCAAAGTTTGCCAAGTACGGATTAGGCTTTGGAGTGGGAATTCCTGGGTTGCTGAGTGTGATCGGAATCGTGTACATGTGTAAAGGGAGGCGAAGAAGGAACGAAGATGGAAGGCAAAGCAGAAATATTGAACTGAATAATGTCGCAGGGTGGTCGTCTATAGTAGTTATGGGGCTTGATGGAGAAAGCATAGACAAGTATCCTATGACTCGGATTGGGATAGTGGCGATTGCCCGACCCGGACACACAACGTTTGCTCTATATGCCTCAGTGATTACCAACCCCAAGACAGTTTGAGGACAATCCCAGATTGCAATCATTACTTTCACGCCAATTGTATAGATTCATGGCTCCGCATGAACGCTACTTGTCCCTTGTGTCGAAAATTACCCCACCACTCGTAATTATATTCCTCTTTGCTCTTGTTCTTGGCATTTCACAGTTGCTTTTGGCTCATTTTTTGTGTTTAATTTGTAGCTAGGAAATTGGTTTTGGGCTTGTGATAGTGAAATTGTAAAGTGAAAAGCATATATCTGATGCAGAAGGGTTCTGTATCAGAAGCAATTCAATGAATTCATCTATATCACTACTGAACTGTTGATTGTCAATGCCCTATAGTTGCATCGTTAATTTATTAATTATATCTTATCAGGAAATAAAATTTAATACGACTAGCTAGTTTATTTAGGCTGCTGATCAAAATAAAAGTTGAATTGGTCATGCTCGCCTTCAGAGTCACGGTATATTTGAATAAAAAATGTGACTGAGAAATAAATAAATAATGCAAACCTTGTAATTAAGTAGGGAGAGGTTGATCCAATGGTCATTTTACTCTGTCGATGGCAGACTCGTTTTTAGAGTCACAAAGAGGAGCGGATGCTAATTAAAGTGCGGACCCCAAAAAAAAAAGAAGATTGTTTTCCCATTAATTAATCATTCTTTCTTTCGAAAACTGGCGACACATCATGATATCTTACCATTAATAGATAATAGATAAAATAGGTAGATATTAATGATGGAAAAAATTATATGATTAATAAAATTGCCAATATTTTTATTTTTTACTAGTTAATTAAGAATATTAATTTTTTGGCTACTGCGGTTGAAGAGTAATAAAAGGAAGAGTGACTAATTTGATTTTTGAACATAACATCTATACCAGCTTCTCAATCAAATGTGACGTACGTGGAATTGAACTCCAACACGTAATCGACCTGCTTGGCGCGTGGTTTAGAGATACAGGGTTAAAAAACCAAGCAGGCTTTGACTTCAGATTCAGATAGCAAGAACTGGTTGGGTGTTTGTTTGAGAACTGGGGGGGGGGGGGGGAGGGGGAGAGAGAGAGAGAGGAAGGGCCTTTACGGATCACCATATTTGACCGGCCGGGGTTAGGTCGGGAAAGCTGCTTAGAGAAGAATTCAATTAACCCAAAGGGTTGGTTAGCTGTGGAGCGAGAGATGCACCCACAAGCAAACCAGTTAAACCATGCATTAGTCAGAAGTTGATCATTCTAGTCCCTGTCGTCTTTGACGCGTTGGACAGTTACTGGGGAACTCCCTCTGTTGCATTGCAGTAATCTATTCATGGCCAGTCATTGACACAGATAAAATAGAATGATTTCTGAGGTCCCACTAATTAAGCTTAGCTTCAACATCATCACCCTCTTCCCCCTTGTCTGTGTCAAACAAAAGAGGAGAGCTATACAACAATAATAGGCAGCTTCATCTCTCTGAAATGACTCCCTTATTAGCCTCTCTGTTGTTATTATTATTGTTACTGATAATCCCGGGCGCAACTGTGGCTGAAGAAGTGGAGCCTTGCACGAGCAGGTCTTGTGGAGGAATCGAGATCAAGTTCCCTTTCGGTTTAAGAGGAGTCAACCAGAGTCGTCGATGTAGCTACCCAAAGTTCAGTGTTTGGTGCAATAATCAGAGCCAGACCATCTTGACGCTGCCAGAATCAGGCGACTTGGTGATCAACGACATCGATTATGCCTCCCAAACCCTTTGGGTCAACGATCCTGGTCAGTGCCTTCCAAGACGGTTCTTGAGGGGCCTCAACCTTTCTTCAGCTTCGCCCTTCCAACTCGATCCTGACCTTTACAATCTCATCAACCTCACCTTTCTTCGTTGCCCTTTCAACTTGACGCAAAGTCCACTCACTTCAGTTCGTTGTCTTAACGATCCTGCCAATTCCTCTTTCGCTGTGACGTACGTTTGGATGCGATCCATTCCTCGGCCTTTGAATGAATCTTGTGAGGTCATTAATTCTTCTGTCCCCTACCCGATTTCCGCCATAGACCCGTGGCCTTTCTGGGTCGATATCGACGAGGATTTACAGTTGACGTGGGGCAGGCCACGTTGTGGCCCCTGTGAATCTCGAGGACAAGATTGTGGATTCGCCGAGCGTATGGGTCTCCGAACAGGATGTTTCTCTCGTTCCCAGGAAAGCTCAGGTACCCTCTCTCTGTGTGTCTCTGTGTGTGTGTGTCTATTCTTATTGTTTCCTAAGATCATCGTTCTGAACGCCTAAGTTTTGTTTGATTAGGCGAACTCGACATAGCAAAGTTAACTGCCTTGTTTTCTCCTCCATCAATTAGCATGTTCCGGAGTTATTTAGTTCTAACAACTCTCATTCGTAGGCATGAAACTGTGCTAATTGGGAATTGATTCTCCGGACTCTGTTTCGCACAATGAATTCCTTAGTTTTAACATGAAAAAACACTCAAATATTCGGTTTAATTCATGATATGCCAAAGTTTTGGGTTTAAATTTGAAATTTGTGATATGTGTAGTTAATTAGTGGTTAGCGTCAGTTGGAGACTAAACTGGTCCAGGTGATACAGATTTTCTATTGTTCAAAAATCCTGGGGTGGTTGGAGATTGAAGCGGTTGTGGCTCATGCCATTGTTTCAAAAGGAAGGGAAGAATTAGGATCAGATAATTTAAGTGAAGATTTGCCGTAGGATAGACGCTTGCTTACAAGAGCCCGCGGGACCCATGAAAATTTAAAACATTTTTTGAGGTGGAAAATTGGGAACCCTTGGCTTGTTACTTGTTAGGTTGGGGTCTATATGCGTACATCCCTGTCATCCTTTAAAAAACCATAAGAACATACTATTTCTGGTCTAAATTATAAAATTTTATTTATAATCAATGAGATTTTATAATTAATACTAACATTTTTACCTTCCGACAAGTTGTTGACCATTTGAAAATTCTACGCGGGCATTAGTATATGAGATATAAGACAATATATCCACACACCTCACATTCCCATTGGTCATTGGTGGTATATCAAAGGAGAAATCATTTATATTTTTCTACAAATTTTTCCAATCACCTGTTTTTTATTTATTTAAAATATAAAGACTAAAAATAATTTAAAATTTTAATTATTATCTTCGATTTATTTAATTGTGAAATTTTTAAAAAAATTGTTAAAATAAAACATTGAATTCATCATAATTAAGACAATACTTGTATTAAATTCTTTATAAGCATTATGTCAGGTCCTCCAATCACGTATGACTACCATAGCCCATGTGTGATTGGAAACTTGACACTATAAATATAAGAAACTTGATTTAAGTTTTTTATATGTATAATTATTATTTTTGGACTGATAGACGAGTCATTTTTTTTTGTCGGCACAAAAAAAAAAAAAAGATCCATTGATTAAGGGTACATTTGAAAATTGAAACAGGTATTCCAAAAGGCGTAAAATATGGGCTAACGATAGGAGGGGGAATACCCGGAGTGCTGTGTTATACTATCAATCTTCTCACGCTTACATAGCTACACGCCTCTCTCTATATACTCCTCCGTGTATATATTCATGTATGCAGCAGCTTCTACGTGTGACTTTAAGTGAAACCATCGAAATTTTCAATACCAATATCCAATATATGGAACGGATTATTGATGGATTACAGAAAGAATTGAATCGGTAACGTAAAGCAGTACAATTATTATGAAACGTACGCCAGTTAATGTGCATGCCAAGTTGAAGGTGTCCGTATATATATTGTATGATCTGGTTTGTTTGCAAATCACACCCTACATATCAGATTCAGTTTTAATTATATAAATTTAAGATTTCAATATCACTTATTCTCTCTCCATACATAAAGAGAAAGGCGCACGCCTTGATTTTTGGTCATGTACATTATATATGGAAGAGCAGTGCCCAAGAAGCTGCAAAAAGATGCTGGACGGCTCGGGAATTGGAAGGAAGAGACCTGTGAAACCGTTGGCACCGTTTAGTATGAACTGTTGAAAATAAAGAATGGGGATTAGAATTGAGGTTGAGAAAATAGTGTTTAGTATGAGAAATTATTTGTTATATAGAATTAGACAAACCTATGTATGTGGGATTGAGGAATATTATGAGGAGAAGTGGTATTCCTCAATGCTACTTTCATAGGTTTATCTAATTTCATGTAATGGGTAATTACTAATGCTAAAAACGTTTTTAATGATTTTTTTTCAACTGCAATCTTAATCCCTATTCCTCATTTTCAATGCATCGTACCAAATAGGACAATTGAGTTCTACGTTTTGACATTTTAACTCAAATTTTCGAGACAGAGTGCTGTTATTGTCTATGATAGATCTTCTCTTGACATATCTAATCGTCACGTTTTCCTAGCAGCAGATCGTTTGATATTTTTAAGGGGAATTCAGCTCTTAATATAAGATTCAATTAACTAATTTAGAGAAATTAAGAAAGTTAAATAATCTGCTTTAAATTATATTTATCGTTTTTCTCTAAACTAATTTGCTTAACTTATAAATTGACATATAATCTAATGACATGTAGTACTACTTCATGTCCTTAATATAAGAAATAGTTGATTAATTTGAGTAGATTAAGAAAGTTAACTAATTTAGTTGTTTGTAATAAATAGGTGTTGTTTTTCCTAAAATATCCTTACTAATCACATGTATTAGCTAAAACTATTATTTAATAAAAATTTTATTATGTACAGCTACTATAAGGATAACTTTGAAAAAAAGTAAAATACATCGATCACCTTTTTATTTTGTCTCCATTATAGAAACCTTCCCTCTATTTTGAAAATGTATGTTATACAAACCTTCCTCCTATATTTAACGTTCAATTTCCATCCACCCAAACCGTTAGTTAACTGTTAAATTTAACTTTAAATTATTTTTTTATTATCAAAATGTCTTTTTTAACTTAATAATTATTTAGAAATTTATATTTTTCAAAAAATATTTTTTATAAAATAAAAAATAATTCTAATATGCATATTTTTTTAAATTTTCTATTATGTTATAAAATTTATTAATTTTGATCTAAATCATAAAAATTTATAATTTTAATATTTTATCACATTCATTATAAATTATTTACTTTGATTTCTTTTAAATTGTAAAAACATATTTCAAATATATAGTTTTCGTTTATCGCATAGTTTAAATGATATAAGTTTAAAAGATCTTATAAATTATTTAAATTTATAATTTAAAATTTTTAAACACATCTTTGTTACAAAAATTTAATCAAATCTTTTATGTTTGCCTTAAATGAATGAAGTTTATGTAACTAAAAAAATATAATTTAAAAATTTATTAGAATGAGGGGTAAAATAGTAAGAAAAATTTACTTTAATATAAATTTTAATTAAAAATAATATTTTTAGAATCTCTGTAATGGTACTAATTTATTGGATTAAACTGTATATTTTTAAAATAGAAGAAATGTATGTGTAATTGATGCAAATCAGAAGGGTAGTTAGAGTATTTTACTCTCGAAAAAAAGTGGATAAATGTGAGATAAAGTGAATTGGAGTCACTTTTATATTAAGGATAGAAAGTAACATACTATATATAGTTCTTAATATAAGAGTTAATTGACTAATTTGAGTAAGTTAAGGAAATTAGTTAAGTTAGTTATTTGTAATAAATATGTGTTATTTTTTCTAAAATATCCTTACCAATCAAGTATAGTAGTTATAACTACTATTATTATAAGGATTACTTTTAAAAAAAATAAATAAACCAGAAAAATAAAATAAATTAAGATTTTATATTCAAAACTAAAAAAAAAATTAAATGAGTTCTTAATGAAAGTAATATATTATAGCGAGAAGCTGGGGACTAAAGCTAGCCCAGACCGTTAATAGATGGACTCAGTCACTCGTATAAAGAAGTAGCCTGGATTTTTTCTTTTGGGCGCTCGGGATAATTTTGTTGTCAGGGCCCAAATCAAGCCACCTTTTATTTATCCCTGGGCTTTGGAGCATAATAAAAGTTGGGACCATTATATTAATTAA
Organism: Neltuma alba; assembly: GCF_004799145.2. Taxonomy (NCBI): domain Eukaryota; kingdom Viridiplantae; phylum Streptophyta; class Magnoliopsida; order Fabales; family Fabaceae; genus Neltuma; species Neltuma alba. Next base: position 39,352 of record NW_021634465.1, on the reverse strand, counting down.
CAAAATAATACTTGTATCAAATTTCTTATATCTATTATATTAAACTTTTCAATCTTATTTTTTAAATATTAATATTTAATAGTATTTAATTATAAATTCATATGAAATAAAAAGAGCACACATAACCATATGTAATTAAAGAATTTAACATAATAGATATAAGGAAGTTTATTGAAGTTTTTTTTGCTAATGAAAAATATTTAGCTCATCAAAAGCACAGCATGTTTTGAATTGCTGTGCAACAGCCAGAGCGGATCATATATAAGCCTCGATCAATTATTGCGGACAAATAAGTAATAGTACCATCTTTGAATTATTGTAAAGTAAACCTGTCCTTTTCCTGGGCGATGCCCAAATGAAAATTGTTCTTTTGTTCTGAAATGATGACCAGTCCTCTTCCGCGCTAAGGACGCTGTTGACGCGGGCGCTAGAGAGACAGAGATCAAATGACGTGAAAAATACACAAGTTCAGAAAATTACATGCCACTATCTTGCATCTAGAAAGTTGAAGTGCGTTCCTAAAGTCTATCAATATTTGATACTCTTTCTGTTCTTAATATATGACTCAATTCTTGAGTTCGTTTTGATTCTAAACATAAGATTAATTTTTCATACTAATCCACTTTTTTTAAATTACCCTTATGGATACTCCCTCAATCATAATCAAGTAGAAGAGAGAGAGGGGTATTAAGAAAGATGATTATGGTGTTTTAGGAAAAATATGTCACATTTCTTATAATTATCTAACTTACCTAATTTTCTTAATTTAATCAAATTAGTTAAATGGGTCTTATATTAAAGATCAGAAGAGTAATAAGAGAGACAAATATATTTGGAACTCCAGGTACTTTAAATCGTTCCAAAAAGACAACAAGATAAATGTGAAAGAAACAATGTGACACGGGTATGTTCCGGACTACCAATGCTGTTATAAAGTGTAATAATTAAAAACTATACTCAGATCAAAAAAATAATTAAAAACTATACACACGCGTTTTGGGATGTTAAGATTGAGAAATGGGCCGAACATTATTGAGATTAATTAGTCGGGCTATTATCATTAGTTAAGAACTAAAGATGGTTTTTGCAGGGAAAAATTTGGTCGGACTGAAGCTAGCTTATTCAGATATTTTGCACGTGCACATTGAGGTAAAGGGCGTAAAACTTCGTTAGATCAACTTGTGCAACTGTTTACATGTTTTACGTCATCTGGGAAAAACACTCTGATCGCGTATTTATTTTATATTTTATAAATCATAATTAAAAAATTATTTATAAATTATTTAGCGGTGTCATTTTTTTTTTTGGCCGCAAGGCCTCGTTTCTCAGACAACTGGCTTTTTGAAATTTTCAAAGATTTTCATTTCAAGTTTCGGACGCGCACCGTCGGTGCGTATTATATATTCACTTACATATAACATCAGAATCTCTCCATGCATGGTTACAGTGTTACGCCATCGGTGCGTCGTGTTTGAAATTAATTTTGCAAATATGATTAATAATAAGGAGCTTCATTAATTAAGCAGTTTTCTTTGACTGTGTGATGTTGATCTGTTTGGTTAAAAAAATAATAGCGCTTTTAAGTCTTTTTCGTTACAAAAGACATATAGCGTTTGGTTATGGTGCTGGTGGTAACAAGAAACTAACGATAATAATTAACAAATACCGCTAGGAACCAAAATAATAATTTATGACTGGTATCGTTTTGAAGATGCTATTAATAATGGCGAATTTTCTCTGTTTATGCAAAGCATGTATTATTAATCACCAACATACTCAAGGTGCTATCCTGATGTAATTTGGAAAAGCAATTATTAATTGTGCGTTACATTTCGCTTCTTCGTTATGTGCCACCAAATTACTTCTACTTAATGTCATTGGGATGTAAATCCATAGATATACGATTTGAAAGAGAATGAAACTTAAATCTGTATCTCATCGGTCACTTTTTCTCAAGGCGTGTCTGGAATCAGTGAGTTAAATAATGTGATTTTTCATATGTTAACAACATGATTAACACTTTAATATACACGTAGAGGCTTGAAGTGCTATTGGCTACTTCTCAGTTCTCATTTACATCTCCGTGGGTGAAATTACCATGCTGGCTCCATTGAGCATCATAATATATATTACTTCATATTCTTAATATAAGAACTAATTAATTTAAGTAAGTTAAAAAAATTAGTTAAATTAATTATTTGTAATAAATTAGTGTTGTCTTTCTTAAAATACCGTTACTAATCAGTTGTATTAGCTAGAACTACCATTTGAAGAAATCTTTAACATGTGCAGTTACTATAAGAACTGTCTTAATAAATATAAGAGACAAAATAGATTAAGTTCTTATAATTATAATCAAATTAAATGTCAAACAAAATCTTATATTAAGTATTAAAGATAGTATTATAAAAGAAGGGAGATCGTATCAATAAATGAAGTAAATAATTTTAATTTTTTAACTCACTCTCCATTCACATTCATGTGGTTTATTGTCTATTATATATCATTTAAGTATAAGTGTAGTTTATGTGTAAGACTATGCCTATAAATAAGGCATGTCATTGTATTGTGATGCAAATGAAGTAAATGAAGGAATGCAATATCATTCTCTCATTTTCTTGTCCACATCTCTTCCTTGATCTGCTTTTTTTATTGGTTAATTCCATAACAATACATTAATCTGTGACTTTTTCCCATTTTTTCCATTGGAAACATCACCGTACGATTGAAGATGCATTGAAATCATCTAGACGGCAAGAACAGTCTAAATTCCTGTAATGAATGGTAGATAGCAGGAAAGGAATTTAAGCTCAAGTAATCCAAATTTGCTTAGTGAAAAGAATATGCGTTGGACGACTAAAACCGGATTCAATTCAACAAAATTATGATCTGAAGAATATGAATTGCTGTAACATCATCGATACCCTGTGTTTTACGTTGGATTTCATTACAGTCGTACCTCGCCTAGCTAATGGCTAGCTTCCCAGCTTGTTTCTTATTTTCATTACTGCTTTTCCTTCATCAGATAACAAGCACCGCCACCCAGCAAACATGCGGAATAAGATTCTGCGGAGACCCGGCATTTGATGGGCCCCCAATTCAGTACCCTTTTTATCTGAAAGGAGTCCAAAGCGATGATTGTGGGTGCCCAAACTTCGGAGTTTTCTGCGACAACCTTAACCAGACATTGATCACGCTCGGAGATGCCGGAGATTTTGTTGTCAAAGAGATCTCTTTGAAGGACCATACAACTTCGATGAATGACCCAGATAACTGCCTCCCCTCACGCTTCCTCAAAGGCTTGGACCGTCAACTTCAACGTTCGCCTTTCCAATGGAGCTCCGATTACGCTCATTTCCTCACCGTCGACTTTCTCAACTGTCTGCCCCAGTGCCTGACTCCTTTCAGTTCCCTCACATCAAGATACCTTGCCTCAGCGGCACAGACGGCGACAATTCCTCGGTGATCGCTGTTTTGTTTGATCCTGCCTCTCCAACAACCTCGAAGTCGTTCCCAGGATGCCGGCAGATTTCCTCGTCCTTAGTTCCAGATGATACTTTCGAACCCGCGTCATGGACAAACCCTTACTCCGATATTCGCTTGAAATGGAACGAACCCTACTGCATACTCCCCTCGTATCCGGATTCTGCTGATGATGACACTACTTGCTATGACAATTTCCCAGGTACGTCCGTACGAATGAAATATATCAGCACGAAAGCTGTTCTTATCTACTGCGAAATTGAATCTAGCCTTGAATATAAAATTTTAATCCTTTTGTTTTTCAAATTTATAATGTTTTTTCTATAATATTTTCATTAATTTTAAGAGATGATTTCACTGTACATGATAAATAAGATAATCTAAAAAAATCAATACATATTAATTAATCAACTTAAAGTCTTAAACTAATTTTTTTAATATCTTTAGATTAGCTATCTAACTCTTATATTAAGAGTCGACTGAGATATTATTTAAATTAGAGAGAGGAACCTTATGTGTTTGTAAATGGTCTGCTTAATTGTTTCTATTTTTGCTTGACTTATGTACTGATGAAAACGAATCGTTTTACGGACAAGGAGAACCTCCACATCACAAACTTTACAAAATATTAGCGGTGGGGGTAGCTGGGACGATATGCTTTGGTGTGGTGGGACTTGCACGTTTATTAGGGACTAAGGTGGGACCGAGCGGCTTGCCACGACGGAGGACGAACGGAGCAGCGTCGGAGAGGAACACGGCGGAATCTGTTGATGTGGGAATGGGGCTTGATGAGTCAGCCATTTAGCAGTATCCGAAAACACAAGTTGGTCACAGTGGAAGATTGCCCAATCCAAGTGACAATGTTTGTTCCATATGTCTGAGCGAGTATGAACCACAGGACACATTGAGAACCATTCCTCACTGTAATCACTATTTTCATGCCCATTGTATTGATGGGTGGCTCAAGAAGAAGGGCACGTGTCCCTTGTGTCGTCATCTTCCCCATGGATCTCCATTGTTGTCCCACCCTTCACCAGCCTCTCATCCATCGCTGACCCCTACTTAAATATATGTATGTGCACGTGCGCATGTTTTATTGGCCATGTAAATGTGTTGTCATCTCCACTTACACACATACTCCTCCGGTTCTTAATATAAGACCTATTAACTAATTTGATTAGATTAAGGAAATTAGGTAAGTTAGTTAATTATAAGAAATGTGACACGTTTTTCCTAAAATACCATATCATCTTTTTTAATACCTCATTTTTCTCTTCTACTTGATTATGGTTGAAGGAGTATCCATAGGGGTAATTTAGAGAAAATTGATAAATATGAAAAATGGGTCTTATATTTAAGACCAAAACCAACTCACTAATTGGGTCCTATATTAAGGACCGGAGGAGTATTTCCCTTCCACTTCTCTATTAAACCAGACACATATAATAATATAATAATAGTAGTAGCAGCAGTGCTAAACTGTGCTTTGACTGTTGCTACATGTCTTTTAACCTATTTGGTCTTACACTAGCAAGCCGCACAATGGGGAAAAAATAAAAGAATCATATCTTTATTCACGGGCTGGGCAAAAATTATTGAGTTAAATGTACGATATATTGACACCAGCAAACTGTTCGTGTTTGATGTTGTCCAAAAGCCCCAAAAAACCTATACGGGTTTGATAGATACCCTCTCCTCCCGGAATATATGAGGGGACCTTGTAAAGGATCTGGATCCGGCAATTTTATCATAGTACTATGAACGGTAAAAATAATTACCTAAATGCTACACCGTGAACATTATTTACTCATATACTACATCCTTTTAAAACTTGTTCATGCCAAGATGAACTTTTACTGTAACAGCTAATTTTTTTCAGGTGAAAAATTGAAACTCGTTCAGGCCATGAGCAAGTTCAAACATCCCCATTTTTATTTTCGGCGGAAATTACAACTAAGGACCCGATTTTATCAACTTCCGTCCTGCGTCCCTGCTTTTAAAATTGTGGAGCAAACTACAGTTAAGATCCCATCTCATCATATCTATTGCTCTTTTTTTTTTTTTACTCTACAACTTCTCTAAAATAGAATAAATATGAGTAGATTTTATAGAAAAATTGCTTTTTATCTTGGTACTTAAATTTAGAAGAAAATATATAAATAAATATTTAAAACTTTAAGTTCTTAAAATAATTTAATAAACAAACACTGAAAACTATCACAGTGAGAGTGTCATGTTAATTCAAGACAAAAAAAATAAAATAGATAAGAATGGGTGTTGGAGAAAATAAGAATATTTTAAGTGATTTTAAGAACTTAAAGTTTTTAATATTTTTATTTAGCTATTTTGTAAAATTTGTGAACCTGTTAAGTTTTAAATATTTTTTTATTTAATTTATTTATATATATTTTCTAAATTGAAGTACTAAGATAAAAAGAAAATTTTTTCTACAAAATCTACTCGTATTTATTCTATTTAGGAGAAGATGTAGAGTAAAAGAAAATAAGCAATATATCTGATGAGACGAGGTCTTAACTGTAATTTGCTCCACGATTTTAAAAGCAGGGACTCGGCGGAAGTTGATGAAATTGGGTCCTTAATTATAATTTTTGCCGAAAATAGAGATAGTTGAACTCATTCCTAAACGAGTTTCATTTTTTCACCTGAAAAAATTAGTTGTCAGAGTGAAAGTTCATCTTGATATGAATGAGTTTTAAAAAGGTGTAGTATATATGTAAATAGTTTCCACGGTGTAGCATTTGGGTAATTATTTTTACTGTATATAGTGTTCTAATAAAATTGTGATCTTGATCCTCTCTCGTACGCTAGAGGACTCGCACGTCACTATAACCAATTTTAGCAGGACATATGTACACACAACTTTCTATTTGTCCAACTTATTGACTGGTTATCACTCTCATCTTTAGGGCGAGCTTTTCCTCTCCCGTCCTTGGAACGCTCTTAAGGCGGTGGAAGTCGTTGTTTTCTCGTCCTTGTGTGAGCCATGGTCACGGCGTGTCCCTCCTCAGCAGTCTCCGCCGAAGGAGGGGATATCCGTCCTTTGTGTCGTCCGTTCTTTCTTTTTTTGTGGTGATGGGTTTTCTATGGTGGTGTTCTTTATCTCTCCGGCAATAATCAACCCTTGTGGGTTTTGATTCCGACGTGCTTGCTTTGATAGTTATAGACCAAATCTCGACAATATGGCTTGGATGTACATTTTTGGGGGAAGCGCACTGTTGGTGACTATCTCTGCTGCCTTTTGTTCTATCTTTCAGATGATAGTTGTTGGTCTTGTTTGGCGGGGGCGATTCAAAGTTGTTAGTGTTAGGTATATGAATTATCAAGCGGGGTCTATAAGTGGGTGGCTGACAGTGAGCTCTATCTTTTCTCCGGTGCGGTATAATTTGGCCGGTAACTGTAGGTGTCAGCTTCTACGTGTTCTCCCATAACCGTAACAACCATTCTTGGTTGCTTCTTAGCCTACAAGAGGGGTGGGTCCTTTGGGGGTGGTTGTTTCAAACCCCCACCCCTTACTTTGGCATCAGTGCCGGTGATGACATTGTCTCCCCACGGATTCCGGCAAATCAACGGGGATCCTCTCTAGTGAACTTGACAGCAGCTTCTCTTCTAGTTTTGGTGACGGGTTAGGGTTTTTGTTTGGGCTATTAGCTCGATGGCCTTTCTTTGTTGGTCTTTTATGGGACTGCATTCCGTGCTCAGCGTTTTGAGTGCTGGAGGAGTGGAAGAGTAGCTGGGGGTAGAAACAGGGCAGGTCAGGCCTCACTCTTAACAGGCCTGGCCTGTTACGAGGCCTGTTGGCCTGAGCTTGGCCTGCGACCTGTGAAAGGCTTTTTAATCGGCCTGAGCCTAGCTTGTAATCAAGTCTGGCCTGTGGCTTGTTAAGAGGCTTTTTTTTAATAAATTTTAAACACACATAAATCAATTCAAAATTATAATAATTCAACCTAATTGATCTAAAATGCAAACAAAAACTATGAAATTATCAAATTAACACAATTTGTAAAACATGTCCCATTAGGCCAAAAAAGAAATCTAATATGAAGAATTATTAGAAAACATAATTTCATTCTGATATAAAAATATCACTTCATCCTATCTTTAGTATAAAAATTAGTTGATAACTAGATCTAGTTTAAAATATGAAACATCCTTAATCCCTTTTATATTTTAAATTTATCATTTATTCAGACTAATTTACTAACAAAATGATATTTGATCTTGTTGTTACACATGGTTGTTTTAAAAAAATGTTACAGTTGTTATAATTTATTTATTTATTTAGATTAATTAAGTAACTATTATAATAAGAATTAGATTGAGCACACATATATACGGTCTAAAACATAATAGGTCAATTATATATATATATATATATTCTATAAGCATCGATCAAATAAATGAATGATGCTTTTTTTTAATGCACTTATGTTTTCTTTCTCTGTTCAAATATTTGTTATTATACATATATCAATTATTTTTATTATAGAGAATGAAAATGAAATGACGCATGCAATAGGCTCTAGATAACATGTTTATGTGGATCGAGTTTTCTCAATTAACCAATCAGAATAGCAAAGTCCCTCCTATCAATTTATAATTTTAACATTAAAAAAAAAAGATAACAGGCCCAGGCCGCCTGACAGGCCTAACAGGCCTACTATTAGGCTTGAGCCTGGCCTGATAAAGCAAATAGGCCTTTTTACAGGCCTGAGCCTGGTCTGATATCTAAATGGGTCAGGCCATTTACAGGCCAGGCCACAGGCCCTTGACAGGCTGCCTGGCCTATTTCCACCCTTATGGAGGACCTTAGTTTTTTTTTTTGGCTTTTCTCTCTCTCCATATTCATCACCCAAAAAAATTATTTTCAGTATTTAATATAAAAGTTTGTTTAATTTTTATTTAAGTCATAAATATAAGATTCTAATATATTTTATCTCTCATATTTATCCATTTTTCTCAAAGTAGTCATTTTAATAATGGTGGTTTTAGCCAATACATTTGATTAGTAAAGATATTTTAGAAAAAACAATACCTATTTATTACAAATAATTAATTTAACTAGTTTTTTTAATTTACTCAAATTAGTCAACTAACTCTTATATTAAGGACATGAGGTAATATATATTAAAATTATTTTTGGATTAAATTTCATCCAATACTCTAAAATATTTTTTCATCTGTATTTGGTAAAAACAATAGATGCATCTGAAAAATATTTTAAAGCGTTAGATGAATCATAAAATATTTTAGGATACTTGATACATTAGACAAAATATTTAAGGATGATGGATGAATCAAAAAATATTTCTATGATGCTGAACTTGTCTAAAAAATAATTTAGAATGCTAGATAGTTGTATCAGAAAATACTTTAAGATGTGAGATTCATCTGAAAAAAAATATTTCAACGTGCTGGATGAAACACAATACTTCAAAATAACGAACATACCTGAAAAATATACTTTAAAGTACTAAATGCAGTTTAAATAAAAAATAATTTTCATGCATTTTTTTCAATAAGAAAGGTCAAAAAGGGGAAAAGGCAAAAAAAAAAACTCATTGGCTGGTCAACGTGGTAATCTTCCAGAGGTCGATGTTACAGATTAGTCCTGCACAAAAATTCCGAGTAAATGCTCAAAAGTTGGTCAAACTCCCGATCGCTGGCAGAAGTCCAATCAGACATACCCCATATATAACGAAATTCCCATTCAGTTCCCTTTCCAGCTGGTCAGAGACGAATTAGCGAATGGAAGCAACACTCGTTGTGGATACCCTGGTTTTGAACTTTCCTGCAACAAAAGCAGAACGATGCTTCATCTCCCACACGCTGGAGACTTCCTGGTGGATTTAATCTCCTATGAAGAACAAAAGCTTTGGATCAGAGACCCCGATGATTGCCTCCCCAGACGATTCATGAACAAAGAATTCAACTTCACAGATTCCACCTTCCAACTCAGCGATGATTATAGCCTTATGGACTTCACCTTTTTCAACTGCTCCTCCAACGTCACCTGGCAGTACCGACTTCGACCCATCCCTTGCTTAAGCTCTGACCTCAACCAGAACTATTCGGTGGTCGCTGTTTGGTCAGATCCTCCCTTTCCTACGCCAGGGGTCGAGTGGTGTGAGCCCATTTCCTCTGTTACAGTTCCCTTTTCTATCACCAATACACTATACTCGGTGGACCGGAACGCTCATATAGGTTTGCAATGGAACACTCCAAGCTGTGGAGCCTGTGTGGCGAAGAATGGACGGTGTGAGTTCTTGAAGAATACAGGTCTTGAAGTCGCTTGCTATTTACCACACCAAGGTATATATATATCCCTTAATTCACACAAATAGATATGCGCCTCTTTCGATGGCTGATAAAGATGATACTAATGATTTTAGATATATACTTGTGAAGGTGGTCTTTCAAAGTTTGCCAGCTATGGATTAGGCTTTGGAGTGGGAATTCCTGGGTTGCTCAGTGTGATCGGAATCGTGTACATGTGTAAAGGGAGGCGAAGAAGGAACGAAGATGGAAGGCAAAGCAGAAATATTGAACTGAATAATGTCGCAGGGTGGTCGTCTATAGTAGTTATGGGGCTTGATGGAGAAAGCATAGACAAGTATCCGATGACCCGGATTGGGGATAGTGGACGATTGCCCGACCCGAACAACAACGTTTGCTCTATATGCCTCAGTGATTACCAACCCCAAGACAGTTTGAGGACAATCCCAGATTGCAATCATTACTTTCACGCCAATTGTATAGATTCATGGCTCCGCATGAACGCTACTTGTCCCTTGTGTCGAAAATTACCCCACCACTCGTAATTATATTCCTCTTTGCCTCTCTTGTTCTTGGCATTTCACAGTTGCTTATGGTTCATTTTTTGTGTTTAATTTGTAGCTAGGAAATTGGTTTTGGGCTTGTGGTATTGAATTGTAAAGTGAAAAGCATATATCTGATGCAGAAGGGTTCTGTATCAGAAGCAATTCATCCACATCACTACTGAACTGTTGATTGTCAATGCCCTATAGTTGCATCGTTAATTTATTAATTATGTCTTATCAGGAAATAAAATTTAATACGACTAGCTAGTTTATTTAGGCTGCTGATCAAAATAAAAGTTGAATTGGTCATGCTCGCCTCCAGAGTCACGGTATATTTGAATAAAATATGTGACTGAGAAATAAATAAATAATGCAAACCTTGTAATTAAGTAGGGAGAGGTTGGTCCAACGGTCATTTTACTCTGTCGATGGCAGACTCGTTTTTAGAGTCACAAAGAGGAGCGGATGCTAATTAAAGTGCGGACCCCAAAAAAAAAAGATGATTGTTTTCCCATTAATTAATCATTCTTTCTTTCGAAAACTGGCGACACATCATGATATCTTACCATTAATAGATAATAGATAAAATAGGTAGATATGAATGATGGAAAAAATTATATGATTAATAAAATTGCCAATATTTTTATTTTTTACTAGTTAATTAAGAATATTAACGGTTGAAGAGTAATAAAAGGAAGAGTGATTAATTTTATTTTTGAACATAACATCTATACCAGCTTCTCAATCAAAGGTGACGTACGTGGAATTGAACTCCAACACGTAATCGACCTGCTTGGCGCGTGGTTTAGAGATATAAGGTTAAAAAACCAAGCAGGCTTTGACTTCAGATTCAGATAGCAAGAACTGGTTGGGTGTTTGTTTGAGAACTGGGGGGAGAGAGAGAGAGAGAGAGAGAGAGAGAGAGAGAGAGGAAGGGCCTTTACGGATCACCATATTTGACCGGCCGGGGTTAGGTCGGGAAAGCTGCTTAGAGAAGAATTCAATTAACCCAAAGGGTTGGTTAGCTGTGGAGCGAGAGATGCACCCACAAGCAAACCAGTTAAACCATGCATTAGTCAGAAGTTGATCATTCTAGTCCCTGTCGTCTTTGACGCGTTGGACAGTTACTGGGGAACTCCCTCTGTTGCATTGCAGTAATCTATTCATGGCCAGTCATTGACACAGATAAAATAGAATGATTTCTGAGGTCCCACTAATTAAGCTTAGCTTCAACATCATCACCCTCCTCCCCTTGTCTGTGTCAAACAAAAGAGGAGAGCTATACAACAATAATAGGCAGCTTCATCTCTCTGAAATGACTCCCTTATTAGCCTCTCTGTTGTTATTATTATTGTTACTGATAATCCCGGGCGCAACTGTGGCTGAAGAAGTGGAGCCTTGCACGAGCAGGTCTTGTGGAGGAATCGAGATCAAGTTCCCTTTCGGTCTAAGAGGAGTCAACCAGAGTCGTCGATGTAGCTACCCAAAGTTCAGTGTTTGGTGCAATAATCAGAGCCAGACCATCTTGACGCTGCCAGAATCAGGCGACTTGGTGATCAACGACATCGATTATGCCTCCCAAACCCTTTGGGTCAACGATCCTGGTCAGTGCCTTCCAAGACGGTTCTTGAAGGGTCTCAACCTTTCTTCAGCTTCGCCCTGCCAACTCGATCCTGACCTTTACAATCTCATCAACCTCACCTTTCTTCGTTGCCCTTCCAACTTGACGCAGAGTCTACTCACTTCAGTTCGTTGTCTTAACGATCCTGCTAATTCCTCTTTCGCTGTGACGTACGTTTGGATGCGATCCATTCCTCCGCCTTGGAATGAATCTTGTGAGGTCATTAATTCTTCTGTCCCCTACCCGGTTTCCGCCATAGACCCGTGGTCTTTCTGGGTCGATATCGGCGAGGATTTACAGTTGACGTGGGGCAGGCCACGTTGTGGCCTCTGTGAATCTCGAGGACAAGATTGTGGATTCGCCGAGCGTATGGGGCTCCGAACAGGATGTTTCTCTCGTTCCCAGGAAAGCTCAGGTACCCTCCTCTCTGTCTCTCTCTGTTCTTATTGTTTCCTAAGATCATCGTTCTGATCGCCTAAGTTTTATTTGATTAGTCGAACTCGACACAGTAAAGTTAACTACATTGTTTTCTCCTCCATCAGTTAGCATGTTCCGGAGCTATTAAGTTCTAACAACTCCAATTCGTAGGCATGAAACTGTGCTAACAGTGAATTGATTCTCCAGATTCTGTTTCGCACAATGAATTCCTTAGTTTTGACATGAAAAAACACTCAAATATGCGGTTTAATTCGTGAAATGCCAAAGTTTTGGGTTTAAATTTGAAATTTGTGATATGTGTAGTTAATTAGTGGTTAGCGTCAGTTGGAGACTAAACTGGTCCAGGTGATACAGATTTTCTATTGTTCAAAAATCCTGGGGTGGTTGGAGATTGAAGCGGTCGTGACTCGTGCCATTGTTTCAAAAAGAAGGGAAGAATTAGGATCAGATAATTTAAGCGAAGTTTTGCCGTAGGATAGATGCTTACTTACAAGAGCCCGCGGGACCCATGAAAATTTAAAACATTTTTTGAGGTGGAAAATTGGGAACCCTTGGCTTGTTACTTGTTAGGTTGGGGTCTATATGCGTACATCCCTGTCATCCTTTAAAAAACCATAAGAACATACTACTATTTCTGGTCTAAATTATAAAATTTTATTTATAATCTATAAATGAGATTTTATAATTAATACTCCTCCGGTCCTTATTATAAGACCCAATTTGACTTTTTATTTGGTCCTAATTATAAGACCCAATCCATTTTCTCTCTTATATTTATGCATTTTTTTCCAAGATAATCCTTCTAATAATGATAGTTTTAGCCAATATACTTAATTAGCAAGGATATTTTAGGAATAACAACACTTATTTATTATAAATAACCAACTTAACTTACTTCCTTAATCTCCTCAAATAAGTCAATTGGGTCTTATAATTAGGACCGGAGGAGTACTAACATTTTTACCTTCCGACAAGTTGTTGACCATTTGAAAATTCTACGCGGGCATTAGTAATTTAGTATAGGAGATATAAGACAATATATCCACACACCTCACATTCCCATTGGTCATTGGTGGTATATCAAAGGAGAAATCATTTATATTTTTTTGCAAATTTTTCCAATCACCTATTTTTTATTTATTTAAAATATAAAGACTAAAAAAAATTTAAAATTTTAATTATTATCTTCGATCTATTTAATTTTGAAATTTTTAAAAAATCGTTAAAATAAAACATTGAATTCATTATAATTAAGACAATACTTGTATTAAATTCTTTATAAGCATTATGTCAGGTCCTGCAATCACGTATGACCACCATAGCTCATGTGTGATTGGAAAACTTGACACTATGAATATAAGGAACTTGATTTAAGTTTTTTTTCTTTTATAATTACTATTTTTGGACTGATAGATGAGTCATTTTTTTTGTCGGTACACCAAAAAAAAAAGATCCATTGATTAAGGGTACATTTGAAAATTTGAAACAGGTATTCCAAAAGGCGTAAAATATGGGCTAACGATAGGAGTGGGAATACCCGGAGTCCTGTGTTTAATTGGGCTCGGTTGTATCATATGTGGCAAGATACGACGTCGTCGGAATACGAGGCCCAGCACAGATCTTCCTATCACAGCATTTGCTGTCCAGTCCAGCCCATTTAGAATGGGCCTCGATGGGTCCACAATAGAAAAGTATCCCATGACTCTTCTGGGGGAGAGCAGGCGGCTACCGAAGCCCAATGACAACATTTGCTCAATATGCCTGTCGGAGTATGAGCCCAAGGAGGCCTTGAGAACCATACCCGATTGCAATCACTATTTTCACGCCCACTGTATAGATGAATGGCTCAGGATGAACGCCACGTGTCCCGTTTGCCGGAATTCACCGACATTCACACCTTCTTCTGCTTCTGATTCGGCTTCATCATCTGTGTCCCCTTCTTCCTCCATATCCTCTTCACATTAGATAAATTTATATTACTTCCTTGTTGAGATTTGAGGTGCATGTTCCATTGTTCCTGCTTGTATTATACGCCGTACGAATTTCATCACGATTTATGTGTACACACTAGCATTCAGATGATTTTATTAATTGCCACTGGAGTATAATCATCTTTTAAAGGAGACAATTTTACTGTACTCCATTTAGTGAAAAAGGTCAACTGCAGTATGTTTATAAGAATTTTTTTTTGGACAGGTATGTGTATAAGATGATTAAGCAGATTGTAATTTGGTTTAAAATTTTAGATAAGTGCATTAAAATTATGGAAAGCTGGTTCAAAATAACATACTAAGGGAGTGTTTGGATAGAAACCAAACCATGATTTCAGAAGTGCTTTTACGGATTACGAAGTAAATATGTGGAGGAGGTTACCTCGTTTTGCGGAAAAGTGTTTCTGAAACCACGGTTTTGGAGCATCCAAACAGGCCCTAAGAATTTGATTGACACTTGAATTTGAGTAAGGTGTAATTTTTATTCAGCATTTTTCAACACATCTTCTATGACATGCAATAACTTTCATTTTAAGAACTTTTGCATATAATTAAAGGTAAGATATACTATTTCTGTCCTAAATATAAAACTCTTTTTATAACTATAAAAAGAGTTTTATATTTAGAATCAAAGGAGTACAAAACTAAAATATGATACTAATTGACAATGAGCTACACCAAATCTTTTTAGCTGAATAACTTTTCAAACCGAAATTTGTAAGGAAAAATTAAGGAAAAATAATTTCATTGAAGATTTTATTAATAAGACTTTCATAAATTTTTATACAAAGAAAATACTGTAAAAGTTTATACATATAAAGTAGTAATACTTTAATTTAAATCATTCTCAATAATAAAATTTCAAACGTTAAAATAATTCCTTCAAGTCAAGAGGCTCAGAATTTCAGATGCTCTTTTTTAAAAAAAAAATTTTAAAAATAGTTGACGGATGAGATATTTGTCTCGACTCTATTGGGCGGCTGAGAATGCTACCGCACCGTTATCCTTTATGATCCTGTACGCGCATTGTATCCCTTACTTGGCTTCGCCTGCCGCCTCTCGTTTCTGATCTCCAGCAACACCCAGAATGGAGCATCGGCGCGAAAGGTTAGTTCAGTGAGACTTCCGTTATCTCCTTCCAATCTTCTCCATCCCTGCTATGACTTTGACCACGTGCGCTGCTCGCTTCTCTCGGCTTCTTCCTCCTTCTCCTACTTCTCCTCCAAGTCTCCCTAAACTTTGCGAAACATGCGCTCTTCACTGTGACAACAATTCTTTTCTGCCTCGGCTTCTGGGAAGTTCCTCAGTTTCGTTCAATATATCGAAATTCATCAAGGCTAAAGCTTCTGTGAGCGAGAGCGATCATGAGATTTCAGAAAACAACGTTTCCGAGTTATTGGACCAAGAGTTGCTCGCAAGAATTGCTGCTGCTGAAGACGCCAATGAGGCATTGCAGATGATCGCTGAAAGGTCTAGAAAAGATGAAGGTGTCGTTTGCACGGCTGATTGTTGCTCCATTATATCAGCGGCACTTAATCGAAACAATGCAGAGCTGGCTTTGTCGGTATTCTTCGCTATGCGCGCCAGTTTTAATCAAGGTTATTATGATTACGGTTGGTAACTCTTCCTTCAGTATTCGATATTTTGCTCCACTAATAACTCTTTCTTGGCCTCAACAGAACCAAACTTCCCAAGGAAACTAAAAATTAAATTTAAACCAACCAGGAAGAAATAATAAAATAAAGACGACTTAGCTCCCAATCTAGCCGTTACGGAGGACGTAATGAGCAGTTCTACATATTTCACGCTCTAGATATATAGCCCACCGTGAACGCTCAAGAATGATAATTAAAAATCAAAAGCACGCTGTAACTGTCTTGGAAGATTTCCCTTCTTGCCTTTGTTGTTAGCGGGTTTTAACATTTGGAACACAAGTTGCTGATCTAGATTACAAAATACAAACGTGAAACTCTAGAGGTTTAAATTGCGTCTGGTTTAAGATTTCTTTTACCGTCCTGTTGGTTTAAGATGATATTCTTTGCCAGCTGAAAGCTGATTTTCTGAGAACCGATGTGGTAGTTACGTTGTGAATTCACTTTGTTCTTTTGCTTTTGCTTTTCAATTGGATAATGCTGATGCTGATGTGCCATGATCAGTTGCTGAGGACGGTCCTTTGATTAAGAGATGGAGGTGGTCTAGGCCAAATGCACATGTCTATACATTGTTAATTCAGGGTCTTGCATCATCATTGAGGGTTTCAGATGCTCTTAGGGTGATTAAATATATTTGTGAAGTGGCAGCATCTCCTGGTGAGGAGGTATGATTAAAACATCTCTATGTCCTGCCTTTGTGCCTCATATACTGTACTAGCCTCATTTATGATTTTAACTTAAAACCATCTCCCACTTCATTGATGTTTTCAAAATTATATTTATTTATGGCTTTGTTATTGATGCTTTTAATATTACTGTTATCATAACTCTGTGGATATTTTTGCAGGTTCCTTTTGGAAAGTTAGTCAGATGTCCTAGTTGTAGGATAGCCGTTGCTGTTGCACAGCCACAACAAGGTATTCAGGTATTTCCATGTGTTCTTTGCATGTTAGACCCCTATGTCACAAATTTGATGCAGCTGCATCTGATTAGGGAGGCAGATCTACATTATCACTCCAGGATAACAAAATTAGGACATTTTTATTACTTCGTTGACATATTCTTTAATGTATTTATCCCTATCTCTTTGGATATCTTTGTAATTTTAATCATTTTAAAGAAACACAAGCACACCTCATTGGGATAATAAATTGAGAATAAGAGTAAGCTTAGGTTCAGCATCCATCCAGTGCACTAGAAAACTGCCTATTCTTTGCCACCTCTTCCGCAAATAAAATTATAATTCATTAATCCTAAACCTTGCCAAAATTTTAATCTTGGTATGCTTACATCGACTCAAATGTGCTATAGTAGTGCCTTAGAAGGAAGAGCCAAGGGGGAAAAAAAAATTTTAACTATTATTTCGTAGAGGTTTCATCCTTAGATTACTCCCTTTCTTTTCCATCAGGTTTGTTTGAGAATGATTAAATATACTTGAGTAAGTAGGGCCATCTATAGTTATTGTCTCATCAGCATAATTCTTACATGGAAATAGGGAATGTTGTGATCCTAGCTTGGCATAGCAAGCAGTACTACCTCCGGTCCTTAATATAAGACCCTGTTTGACTTTTATTTTGGTCCTAAATATAAGACCCTAATCCACTTTGTCTCTTATATTGATGTATTTTTTTTCAAGATAGTCCTTCTAATAATTATAGTCCTAGCCAATATAATTGATTAGTAAGGATATTTTAGTAAAGACAACACTTATTTATTACAAATAACTAACTTAACTTCTTTCCTTAATCTCCTCAAATTAGTCAACTGGGTCTTATAATTAGGACCGGAGGTAGTATTATTTTGCGGTTGATTCTCTCACATTTATATGCGTATAAAACTCTCATAATTATATGAAACTTCTAAGGTGGACGCAAAATAATATTTCTTATGCAGTTGGTATCCTGTGCAAAGTGTCGCTACCAATATGAACTTGTTTCTGGTGACATAATCTGTATTCAATCAGAAGAAATCAGGTTGGTTAATCATAGCATTCCGTTTACTATTTTCTTTCTGTCTACTCAACTAAAAACAATTCTCCTAAAATTAATTTTTGGTGGACATGGCTAATTTGTATTTTCTAAACTTTTTTATTTATTTTTATTATATTGAGAATAAGGAGGGAGGATACATAAGTTATAACTTCCTTTTTCAGATTCAAGTTTCTACTAGTCCACAAGACCAGTAGCTTTAGCAGGAAGCAACACAATTGAGATTTTCCACTCTGTTTATTTTTGTTGATTGAACAATATGCATGCGTAGTTAATCAAGGAATACTCACTTTGCCTAAGGATATCCTCATGCCGAACGCAGCATGGATATTACGCCATGGGAAAGGGGGTTAAAATTCCTTCAACTGAAGAAGCAAAGCTTTCCTGCTGCAGTTCATTCTATTGTGGTACTCACTTTTCACTCACTTTTGATGTTTATCATTGGGTCTACCTTTGATTAAATAATCATGCATGGGGACCTTTACATGACATGTCCATGTTGGTTATTAAGTTCAGAATCCAGCTATGGAATGAACATCTTTTGATGCATCAATTTTTCTACATTTCTAAGTTATGATAGCACATCCTTCTGCTGGTAGCAACTTCAGTAAATAAATAAATAAATGAAAAAGTTGTGACCTTTGCAACTATTCTGATTTTTTATTTACCTGTCTTCTAGCCATCTCACTATTGTTGTTAGCTCTTTACTAAGAATTTAAAACATCTGGAATGGTTACTTCATTATAGAAGTTGAAGCTTATGATTTCAACCATTTCACCCCAAGTACGATCTCTCTTAGAGGCATGTGCACTTAATGGTTCTATTCCTGGCACAGTTGTAAAGTTTTTTTTTTTTTTTTTTTTGGGGCTAGTCTTTACAGCACAGGTACCACAAATTTCTGTGTCCGGCACCACATTCTTGTTTTGTGGTGTATGTTTCCCATCTTCATTAGTCCTTTTTGTCTGTCCTTTAACTTGCTATTTGTTTGTGCTATGATGGTTTCTTATCAAACGGGGTGCTGGCCTCAGAAATTTTGCTCATGTCCATTCTTCTAGATATTAATAGTCATTTCTTAAATTATTTTCATTAATTCTTTATTCTCCCACCATCCAGGTGCAGACCCCTTCAGGGATGGCTCGTACGCATAGATTTGCCACTGAAACAGTTGATGTGCCAGCGCAAGTAGGAGAAAGGGTAACTGTTGCTGTGGCAGCTCCATCCAATGTCTATAGAGAGGTGGGCCCCTTTAGGTTTAGTCCTAGGGCCCCTGATTTCTATCCTGGTGAGGCTATGTGTTTGACGAACCACAAAGATGGCCGAGAATCACTTCTGTTAAGAGCCCCAAGAAAGGAAGGAGATTCATCATTGCTTAAACCCTCTTTCCTCTTTCCTCTTCTTGCTGTATTTGCAACCGGTGATGCTGCATCTGGACTTATTGACCCCAGCCTGCCCCAGTTTATATCAGTTGTTGCAGTTTCATCTCTTGCTGTTGGGGCAACATTAAATTCTTTTGTTTTCCCCCGGTTGAATCAGGTACTTTATTTATTTATTTATTTTTTTGGTGAAAAGTTGAATCAGGTACTTTAGTTCTTTCTTTTAATATTATTTTCCTTATTTGTTTTTTTCACATGCGACTCTTGTAACTTATTATACTATTGTAATCTATTGAAATCAGCATGGCTTCATTTTCCTTTGCACCCACTGCCCCGTACCCATATATCCGTCAATTTATTCTGAATATTATAAATAAAGCCATCAATTTAATCTACATCTATTTATTTTTTACATGGTGGCAGCTTCCACAAGGATCAGTCGAAGCAATTGCTATCAAACAGCAACTTTTATCTCAATATGATGTGCTTCAGTCTCGCATCAAAGACCTAAAAGAAGCTTCTGAAAAAGAGGTGTGCTACTTGCGTGATTTTTCATTAGTACATTGAATTCTGGCTTTTTTCTAAGCCTTTCTCCTTCCGAAGTTTTCTATTTCTTCTATTCTTCCACTCCAACTTCCCTGTAGAGAAAAATTTGTTAGCATGCATTTACATTCTGGACATCTCATGGTCTTATATTTAGAACATGGGTAGGTTTGTTTGGGGAATCTGATTAATCACCAAGGAAGGATGTGACGTAAAGTCTGCTGACGTGAGATCATGATAACGAAGTCTATCCATCTAGCTCCTTTTCTTTTCTATTGCAATAAGCAGAAATATCGTTTTAGATCATCCAAGATTGAAATTGAAGGACGATATTATAAAAAAAAAAAAAAAAAAAGCTCTTTCAGTCGGCTCCTAACGTCAGTTATATTAATTTTTTTTCTAAGTTCACTCTAAACTGCCGTCATGTTCAAACATTACTTTGTGCTGTAATTGGTCTTCTGGGCTTGCATCGCACATGTTCACCCAACAGGCATGTCTATGTGCATGCATAATGTGCGCCACATGGAAATCTGATGCACATTTTTGCATATGAACAAGAAAACATCATTGGAGTTGTGATGGCTCAAGGTATTTCATTTGCCACGATATAGCTTTATCAGGCTTTTAATATGTAAGTGGCATCGTATGTTTGAGTAGCAATCAATCAATCATTTTCCAAAGACGAGTTCTTAAACTTTGAATGCAGAAATTTATCATTTAAGCAAACTATATAATTTATTTCTGGGCAATATAATTGTAAATTTTAGATAAACGCCCCTAGTAGCCTCTGGATATGTTCTGAGCAAAGCTCATTGGGTGGTGCTTCTCACTTATAAGGCTGAGGTTATATATTTCATGAAAATTTATTCGATGATAATGCCTCCTCTGATTCAAAATAATTATCATGTAAGGCTATCTACATAGATTGAGAAAACTAATAAATAGTCTAGACTTTAGATTATAGCAAAATCTAAAGATTTTTTATTAAAATATTAAAAATATCATGGCGCTTACTCTACCTACCATTAGTTTCATAGAAAAATGGCACAAAAAATTGTTAACGTTTCATTGAAATTCTTAAGCAACAATTATTTTGAAACAAGGCTAAAATTAAAGGCAATAATTATTTTGAAATGGAAGGAAAAATAATTTGTTCTTTTTCTCCTTTTGTAGGCATGCATGTACCGTAGTCTGAGTCATACAAATATGATTTTTCTCTGTAGGTATGGATGCTGGCTCGAATGTGCCAACTGGAAAACAAAATTTCTGTCGTTGGAGAACCCTCATATCGGTGAATTACCATTGCCTTCTCTTCTTGATTCTCACTGTACCCCTGAAATTACTGTTTTATTCCGTGTAGATAACCATTTATGTTGGTCTGCTCAAGTTTTTTATTTTCTCATTTCCCCTTCTTCTAGGGCTCGTAAAAGTAGAATCAAGAGGGTACAAGAGAGCTTGCAAAAGTCCCTCACGGGACGGATTGAATTGATTGACAGCTATGCCAGAGTAAGGCTTCTCTGACAATTCAAATCTTGTATGGTTCTGAGGTTTAGAAAACCTAGCTTTCCTGGTTGTGTTTTTGAATTAGTTCCGTCAAAAAATGCAAGTTGAGAGTACTTTGTGGACAGATCTCTTCAATGATTGAAATTGAGGTGGAGATGGACACTGATGTTCCCGCAGCAGAAACTGCCAGCAATGCGGTAATTCTGTCATATTTATCTTGGGCGACGACTGATATTATATTGGTATGACTGGGATAATTGCTCAACTGAGGACTTCTGTACAGGATAGTATCATGGAACAGATACAACAAATCATGGAGCTTGAAAATCTTGAGGAGGTATGTTCTTTTTACATGGAAGCCTCGTATCTGACATTGTAGACCTGAATATGGCCTCAATAATAAACATTCACAAAAGCGTTTGCTCAGAGTGCTGTACTGCTTAGACTAAAGAAGTGGAATGCCAACAATAAGCTTTTTCTTTTTTCTTTTTTTCTTTTTGAGTTGTCTCCCTTGGATATTAGTTTTGCTCTCTTTTGTAAACCAAAAGAAACAATGAGCTTTTGTTTGCATTAACAGGAAATGTAGGATGAAACCATTGTTTTCCCCTTCACATGCAGCTTTAGGAAAGCCATTAGGATTTGCCTCCTTCATAACTGACTGAGCGACCGTAGTATGAGTGCTAACTTTATATGATAAAGGGAGAATTAGCTTCCCAATTTCGTACAGTCTTAAAAGTGAAATCCTGTTTTAACGAGGACGTCATTGTGATAATAACCATGTTACTCTTCTCCAATCAAACCATGTGCTCATTCTTCCATTGCCGCTAGCCTTTGCCTTTTTTTCCCTGGCGACCCTACTAATTATATGCTTTGATGCAGAGATGGAAAATACAAGTCGAAGCCAATGATGAGGCCGAAAGACTTCTTAGCTCACAGCCCTTACCTGATGAAGAAGTTTAACCATGTTCAGACGCACCGGGTTTATACGGCTGCATCATTAGGTGAGTGTCAATTCCCATTTCCCAGTTTAATGATCTACATTTGACAGAATAATAGAGTGCAGCATCCTGTTCCCTCTGCCTTGTAACAAACAACGTTAGCCAAGTTGTTTCTGACAAAACGGTCGCTGTTATGTCTCGCTTGCGAAATAGGAGCGGACTTGTATCCGATGAAATGGGATGGCGTGGCATCTGAAAAGGGCCACTAAAGATGGGCCTTCTGTCTCCAGAAGCCGAGCGTGGATCACAGGTCACAGCACATAGTGGGTAAATTCATTTTAAATCATCTTGGTTGCACTATTTTACAGATGAGCAGGCCTTTTAAAGCCATAGTATATTAGGGATTATTATTTATTATCGAGTAATCATTGTTGATCTTTCCTATAATGTGCAAGCAATTCTATGCCCAATTATTGCTGGTATTTAAAAATGGGGTTCCTCGTGGTTGTAGCTATGCGCTCATGCTGGTCTAGCCTCATCTTAACTTACTATTTTTTTTTAAAAAAAAAAGTGGAATAACACATTTTATTCCAAAAGTGAAGTAATAATCCTTCTTTAGTTGGCAACAAGCTTTCAGGAATAATCAATAAGTGAGCCAGTTAGTTATGAGTCTTTTAGTCTGATATAACTGCCGCCCTTGCAACTCACAGTTGTCCGCTCAAAAGCTTATTTCCATTTTTAGTAGTTAAAATGAGGAAGGGAAAAAAAAAACACTTATGGATATGAAATACAAAATATAACTATCGAGTTACATTATTCATAAATTATCTGTATCTAAAATTATTCATAAATTATAAATGGTGTAATTTCTCTCAGTCTCTATGTAATTTTATTTTTATTCTTTCATTTCTTTTTTTTGGTTTGTCACATGAAAGGATATTTAGTTTACAGGGGAAAAAAAGATGTTTTCCCTCTAAATTATGAGCAGGAAGATTTGGAATTAAAAACCATCAATATATAAAATTTATGAAATAAGTCGTGAATAAATTGGTTTATTCTTCAAACTGATACCTATAAATTAAAATTTAAATCAAGGCGCCTCTACTCAAAATAAAAAATTCAAAATAACTTATATAAATTTATTTACCTTTTATTGACCCTATATTGAATATTTTTCCCCCCAAAAACGTGTAAGGAAGGGCTCGGGATAACTCAAACCTATTAGGATCCCAAATTCCATGAATAAAAAACTGATGAGAAGTGTCTTGTGAGTAGGAGAATTGATTTTCACTTGGTAAACTTTTGCCCAAAAAAAAAATTAAACATGCCTATAAGAAATTGAAATTGCGTATTTATATTTGCCAGAAAACAAAATTATGAAGAAATTAAGATAGCATGATCATATTTCATTATGTAGCAAGACACTGCTCTTTTTTTAAAAAAAAAAAACCAAAAAGATCCTTCAATACAAAACGGATAAACCAATGAAAAACCTGATGGGAGAAAAAACCAAAATTCAAAGGCCAGGAGAACAAATGGAGCAACAATCGAGCCGCCCCAGTTGGGCCGGGTTGAAATACTTGAAAAAAAATGATGTCGTGTTTTTTTTGGGTAGTTGCCAACCCACTTAAACTATTGAGTTCACAGAATCAAATGAAAAATGTGTGGGGTCGCACGACTTATGTTTATCTCGTAAGATCCTCAAACTTCCTTCATTACATGTCGGTGGGGTGGGTGTTTCTCAACCTCTACAAGGGTCAAACATGTTCTATCAGAATCTATTGACGTTTGACATGTGGAACCAAACCCCCCCCCCCCCCCACATTTCTCTAATAAATATAATTCCTGGGTTTTTGCCTGATTGGATCTTTCACAAATCAAAGATGAAATTGTGATCGCAAACTTAGGAAAAGAGTAAATATATTGGCTGAGGAGTGAACAGCTTTTTAACTTTTTGGCTCTTTTAAGACAGCGGTCGCTACTCGCTAGTCACTTGTCGAGTTTAAATTATTTGAAGTAAATAATTTATGAAGTGAATCTCAATTCAGAAGATTAAAGGGGAAAAAAAGGGAAAAAAAAATTGAACTTTCTGCAGAATCACATCTATGACCTCGTGTGTTATGAGCAGCCTAGCAAGCACTACTCTTAGTCTTATTTTATAAGACAGAAAGAAGATTTTTTTAACCTTATTTAAAAGTTATTTTATTAAATTTTTAGTATAAATGTACTATCTCTTCATTCATTTATTATAGTGTAGATGATTATCTTTTTTAAAAGGTATATATACTAAATATGGGTAAATTTAAAAAGTTATTATATTTTAATAAAGAGTTAATACATTTTAAGATTTTTTTTATATATAAAATATATTAGAAATGTTTTATAAATAGGACAAAAGGAGTAAATTGTATTGTTAACAGTATATGAAATATGCGTCGTCTTTGAGATCCTATTAAGATATAGATATTATTTATTGTTTAATGTATTATATTTCGAAGATCTTTTAGAAATTAAAAGTCGAATTATATAATTTTTTTGACACACTAGCATAATGAAGTCAGATATTCCATTTAAAAGCATGAATACTTTTTGAATTATGTGATTTATCTTAACCTTCATGTATTTCAAACTTAGCTAATGTAGATTTGTGCGCCGAGTATAGATAAATTTATGAATGTCGCATGTGTTGTTGTTGATGGGTTGGTTAACCATTCTCGGAGAGGTTTCCCGTGGCGACCTAATTTGAGAGCAGCAAGAAAAATTATATAAACAAGGCTTCATAAAAAATCACAGAAGTCACAACTGCATTAATATTGCAGGACAAACGTTACCTAATCTCTTTCATTGTAAAAGGTTGGTTTCTTCCTCTTCTTTTTAACCAATATTATAAAAAAGAAAAATTAGGCATAAATTCCCAATGATAAATTTATTCAGATAACCATGTCTACGATTTTATACATGTCTGAGGTCTTTTGGTGTAAATAAATATGACAGCAGAAGACCAAATTACCGTTAAAGATTAATAAAGGGGAAAGAGGGAAGGTAACTGCGCATGCTGGGAGCTATTTGCATATTGGAGAAGCCAACTTGCACATTAAAAAAAATAATTACATTTTTCATCAAGGGTATGGTGACCATTGCACATGCGTTTTTAATTTCTTCTGAAAAAAAAAATACCGCCTCATGTAATTTTAGGGACCATCCTCTAAATAAACTTTTAATTGGGGATTTGTTATTGATTATAAAATGAATAAAACTATAGGAACCGAGTTGTAGCAAGTTAAACTTCCAGGACTGAGTTGTAACCGAGTCAAAACTATGAGGACTGAGTTATATTGAGTCAAAATATAAGGACTGAGTAATAAACGTATCAAAATTATAAATACCAAAAGATTAATTTTTTTCTAAATTTTTAATTGGCGATTTGTTATCGATTAAGCTGAGCTGGACAAGCAAACAAGCATCCACTCTCCCATCATCTCCTATCGCATGGCTTTTTCTAGGCCATCCCTTTTATTTATTTTATGTTACAAAAAAAGAAGAGTGTCACAAGTTCAAGTTCCCTCAAATTCCGGTGCAACAATTGCGTGGAGCCGCTTGCTTTTTGAGGGGGTCGGTTGTGATGGCAGTTAGTATTTGTTTTGCCCTGAAAGAGAGGGAATTGGATTTGTCATCAAAAGAATGCGTTCCCATATGACTCATCCACTCATTGACGGTCCAATGCTTAACAGTTGCTTGTCATTCTCCACCCGTCCCTCATGTATCACATCACCTTATCCCGCTCTTTTATTTGTCTCTCTCGTTTAATTATTTGATTTGATTATTACATTATTGGACAAAGCAGGTTTGAAGTGGAAAGCTGGCTCATTATAATTGGCCACTATCAACCAAATTCTTGATTTGATAAATTATTACTTAGTGGATTGGGAGTGACACATCGATTTCACTAGCTCCAATCAAAATGTTCAATCAAATTCATTTATATTTGTTTTATTTTATATTATCTTTTTATACATGAATTATTTTGTTAATATACTTCCCCTCCATCCTTATCCATAAGTCCTGTTTTGATTTTATTTTATTCTTACACATAAATCTCGTCATAAATTTTTATGTATGATTAATACTTTTTTTTTTTTTTGAAAAGCATCCTAATCGAAATATTGAAGATAGTTGATGTTTAAGATATCATGCAAATAAATAATAATAATTTTTATATAATATATAGATTTTATTTGCTTTTTGGTTCATGTGTTTTCATATATGACTTATTAATCCCTTATACTTTATAATATAATTACTTTATATGAAAAAA
Source organism: Neltuma alba (assembly GCF_004799145.2). Lineage (NCBI taxonomy): Eukaryota > Viridiplantae > Streptophyta > Magnoliopsida > Fabales > Fabaceae > Neltuma > Neltuma alba. Next base: position 12,668 of record NW_021634465.1, on the reverse strand, counting down.
AATTATGATACCATCACTCCAATTAAAGATAAAAATAAGTAGCTAAGTTTATCATTTAGAGATAAAAATAAGTAATTAAGATAAAAATAATTATTAATCTCTTCTACTCTGTAATGTAATTACTTTATCAAGGAACGAAGGAGGAAAAGGAGAGGCCAAGAAAATGTAAATCCGTAGAAGTTTGAGGGTGAGATCCAATTTGGGCGGTGAACATGGAATGCATAAATTTATTATTGTTGAAGATAAAAGCGCGTTCGCTTTGGCTAGTCATCCAAGCAAAGTCAAGCAGTATTCACCTTCTAACTTAGGGACGGCGATACTGACTTCAATTCAAACTTCTTCCAAAGTCAAGGCCACGAACCTACTAATTTACTTTTATTTTTTAAGTTTTCAAATCCAAATAGCCTTTTTGGGCGGCAAGCTTTGGTATCCTCGCCTCATCATTTCCACGGGTATCCTTTTTCAGTTTTCCTTAGCGTCTCTGCCCAACCCACACATAACAAAGTAAATTCTCACAATGGGCAGGTTATTTCAATAATAGCATCACCCATTACATTTAAATAAGGTCTCAAATTTAAATTTTATATTGATAGTTTGCATATTGTACGTATTTTTTAAAAAAATTTAAAATGATTAATAAATAGCTTTTCAAGCGTTATTTATAGAGTAACAAGTAAATGTGTAAAATTTTTTTTATCCCGGCATATATTAAACATGTTTTTTATTTATTTCAATTTATATAAAATTTATTTATAAGTACTTATGATCGTGATTTTAAATGGGCTTTCATCACACTTAATTAGGACCATGCACAGTGCTTATTTATAAACTTAATTTGTGATACAATTTGACCATCAACAAACTATACAAGTCTCACCCTAGTCTTTATACATTAATTTCATAACAGTTATACCTCCAACTGTTAAAGCTTCAGTTCTAAATCGATCATTTTTATTTACATCTTTAATTAAATTTTAATTTTATTATTGGTCTTTATAGTTTGATGGATAAATTTTGGTTTTAGTCCCTGCATTCATACATACTTATTCCAAGTCAAGTATAGAAATAAAAAATCATTCAAAATAAAGAAGTCGTTTGTTAAATTCATACGGAAAAAATTATAAAACTATCAAGACCAAATTAAAACCAACAATTTAAAATTATAATGATCAAAATTAAATAAGGGTCTAAATTTTATTTTCAACTATATATATATATATATATCTATATGCACATAGAGAGAGAGAGAGAGAGAGGAAAAAAGATGGAATGCAGTTCCTGAAAATTCAGGAAGCGATTGATGACGCATAGAAGGCTGGGTGAAGAAGACGACACGAGACAGGCGGCTTTTGACCGAACAGGGCACGAAAAACGCCGTGATATGTATCTCTCCAGGCGCGGCACGCTTATTATATTACAAAGTCATTACTTTTTTCTGACCAAAGCACCCTCACAAAGTTATGGAGACACTTATGGAAGAGTCTTCGCATTCTACCATCCAATCTTTGCGAGGAGTGCGCCCACGGCTATCGAATTCTTTATGTATACCTGTTTAGTGTTTGCATTCATACGCTCAATTAACGTGAGGTGAGGCTTATGACATAAATATATACAATTAATTAAGTCATGAATTGCTTAAGCGGTTTTCTGCTTAGATAATTTCTCCTCTTAAAAGTTTTTTTACACATTCACACATATTTAAATTCAAGATTTGGTACTAGAATCAATATCTATTGGTAAAATTATTCTTACTCAAACCAAAAAGAATTATTCTTATTTAAATATGAACATTGAGTTTGTGCAAATGCAAAACACGTTTGAAAAAAAAAAATCTAATTTAGGCCTAAATGTGTTTGAATCTCACTTCATATTGTTGCATGTCAATCGGATACTATATACTTTTCTGATTCTAAATATAAGACCCATATATTTAGAACCGAGAGAGTATTATTTTAGACTTTTTTTGTTATATTTCAAGAAAATCGATCCTAAAAAATAATTGCTGCGTTGATTGAAAAAACTATTTTTAACATGAACTTAAAATTCGCAAGTTTATAAATACGAATTTGAATTCTAAAAATCGAATGTAGAATTAAATCTAATGTATTAAAAAGTACAATATTTTCCTCGAACAATCCAGATTTCACACGGCTAAACAAGCATCAAACCAAGCTAACTCCAAAACCGAGTGAAGCCAACGTTGCCTTGAACTAGCAGGTAAAAAATTGCCAAACCAAGTAATTTGATTCGATTTAATTTTTTTTTTCGGTGATCTTCTTCTGTTCTGATGATTCTTATCCACATCAGTCTCTGCGATGTTATCCCTTTTTTTTTCCCCTTTACCCCTTGTTTGGGTTGAGAGAAAATTAGGAGGAGAGAAAACTAGAGAGGGAAAAATGAGGAGAAATAAGTTTTCTCTTGCATGAATAGGAGAGAAAATATAGGAGGAAATATAGGAGGAAAGAAAAATGGAAGAGAAAATAAGGTGGGCCCCATGTCTCATTTTCTCTCCATATATGGAGAGATTTGGGAAGGAAAACAAGACTTTCATGACTGCCCCTCATCTCTCTTTCTCTCCATATTTATTTTCTTTTATTATATTTAAAAAGTTATTCACTTTTTTTTTCATCTTAAAACAATATTTTTATTAAATAATTTGGTTTTAAAATATAATAATATGAAGATATATACAAACCAAATAACTTGATTTTAAATTATTTGATGATGCTAATGTTGGTATAATTTTTTTATTGTAATACTTAATTTAATTTAATTGTAAATACGATATATTTTGATAAAAGACATTTTAGTCATTTAGATATATGCTAATTTTCTCTCATCTATCCAAACAAGATGGATGATCATAACTTTCTTTCATTTTTTCCTTTTCTCTATTTTTTCTCCTCTCATTTTTCTCTCTCTCAACTTTTCTTCCTATCCAAACAAAGCATTAAAGTAAAATTATTTTTTATTTTAAGAAAAGAGACTCGAGAATAGCTTATAACATCCTCATAAAAACACTTGTAATTTCTTAGGCAAATCTCAAAATCGGTGCATTACATAAATTCTATATTTTATATTAATCAAAGATTAAATTGCCTTACTTGACCTTACTAACACTGGGAAAAAAAAATCTTCGGCATGATTACCGATCCGAAAATAATCGACTTTACAGTGTGAAAAAATCATGTTAAGATTCTAAGGCTAGTATTATATTTCTTAGTCTTTTATGAGAGAGCACATGCGTCTAAAATTAAATACGTCGAATCGGGGATTATTAATTAATATATTCTATAATTATGATGAGTCACGTTACTTTAATCTTAAAACAGAAAGATTGTGGAATAAATTTGATAAATCAGTAACGCTTGATAATAACAATCCTGACGCATCGTTCAATAACATATCATTTTAAAAAAAAAGAATCAAATAATCAGGAACTGTATTATTTTAAAATTTTTAAATAAGTATAAATGGAAAGAATCAAGAATGATTCCATGCTGAAAGTATTTGTAATTAAAGATTAATTTAATTAATGAAAGGGTGGCCAATGCCCAATAGACACCGTTCGTTATTCGCATTTTATAATAACCGCAGAGCTAACAAACAAAACTTACACCCGATATTTGTTTTCTTGTTTCTAATAACCCAATCATTAAATTGGGATTTGCATCACATAATTCACGAAGTTGTGCTCTGGTGATCTCAAGTCCATGCTATTACCCTACTCCTCGACTCGTGGCACTCTACCAAACCACAAATGGAGTAACGGTTTCGCAGTGGAGAATTCGAGAGTCGACTAGTAAGTACTATGACAGTAACTGATTGGCTATTATTTTACGCCACCGTGCAATGGCCAAAATGGTTCGTTTTTCATTTTTTCTTTTCTTTTTTGATATAGCCAAAAGTTCATCTTTCTTTTGACTGATGAAACCAAAAATGCGGGAGGTTTAGGCTGCTAATATATAATAAAGGTGAATAAATTAAGATTTAAAAAATTACATTTTCGAAGTGAAAAATGAAAATGCTTAAAAATATAATAATTATACTCGTAATTTTAATAAAAGCAAATAAATATAAAAATGATGATTACATTAATATAATAATTTGTGTAAAAATAAAAAAGAATTTGCAAATGCAATTTAAGTATCATAGCGGGAGCTGGTTAAATGCATAAATTTCTTTTAAAAAAATTGAAGCATATATAAATAGCGTTTTTGAAATTTTCGTTATGACTTAATTTTCAGGACCTGGAAATAGTTCCCTTTTTTCTTGGAATTGATCATACTATCAATATTTCACTAAATTCTAATTCAGTTACAAAAAAAAGAGGTGATGATTAAAATCAAATATGTCTTTTTTATGTTTCTTTGGCACCCCAAAAAATGTTTTTGTGTTTTAGTATTTATGCAATATCTAAAGAGTCTCTTTGTTGATAAAATAACATATTTTTTGTATCAGATAAAATAATATACTTGGACGGAATCTTAAATTCAAGTAATCTATCATTGAAATATCAGAAAGTACTAATTTCTCCGGAACTTACTCTCGAAGAAAATTATTATGTGCCTTTTGCGGAATAAATAATGCTTATCTACGAAGAAATTATTAACAGAATATAAACAATTAATGTGACGGAACGATGCAGAATGAATAAATAAATCCTAATACTAAATGGTCACATAGCGTCCTAAAGGTCTGGTCCTTATGAGAGAGACCAGGGAATGGGCAATTAAAACCGAATTAGCGTAATGACAGTGATTGGGGTCTAAGCAATTTCGGGAAAAGAGAGAAAGAGAGAAAGAGAGTTCCAGCGCCATATGCGAAGCGGACACACTGGAAATCCACGTGGCTGATCTGTTGCCCTCCCCCATTAAATATTCCCGAAAGCGTTAAATTTCAATTTCAATTAAAGTTATTTCTTTTTTTATAATTTTATTTATCTTTCACCTTTATGAACGTGTCACATAATTCTCGCCTTCTCCGAATGAAGATGTGCTCGCGCGTCTTCAGCTTCGCCACCTATATATAACTTCCCCTCTCTTCCCGGCTCCTCTTGTGATTTCAAAGCCTTCATTCATTCTTTTCCTCTCTGCATTGGCCCTTTCTTCTTTCTGTCGCAGTTCACCTTCTATTATGGCGACCCAGAATGTTCTCGTCACCGGCGGTGCCGGTTACATCGGCAGCCATACTGTTCTTCAGCTCTTGCTCGGCGGCTATAAGGTCGTTGTAGTCGACAATCTTGACAATTCTTCTGAAATTGCCATCCATAGAGTCAGGGAACTCGCCGCTGAATTCGAGGATAATCTCTCCTTTCACAAGGTTTCTATCTTTCTTGTTTACTTACGCGCTTTTGCTTGATTTCCTTGCATGGGCTTCTTTACATCCTGTGCTTTTTACTTATGCACTAAGGCTGATTCTTTCAGGCTTAATGCTTGATTTAGGTCTTCCGGTTCACGCTTCTTGCTGTAATTTTGAATGTTGGGATTGAATTTGATTAAATTGGCTCAATTGGGTGTTGCGTTGTGATTGCCGCTAGTCCAAAAGCCAAAAGTTTTGTGCTTTAGTTCTTTCCATTACTGATTCAGAGATGTCGGCTGTTCGATATTATATTTTCCCTACGGTTTCTGGCTTTATCAGTTCGTAGTGCTTTTTGATCTGTTGCGAGTCTGGAGGGGGAATCGCTCCTTCCGGTTCTGGATCCAAGCTTGTTTTATGGCGTTTTTTATTGCGACTAAACTAATTTAAATAGGCACACTTTTGATAATTTTCTTCTCTCGGACCCAATTTGTTGACTTCGTCAACTATGCAATTATCTCAAGTTTGGCCGAGTTTTAAACTGACTGGCGCTAACCTTTTCTCTTTTCTCTTTTCTCTTTTCCTTTTTCCTCTTTTTTGACAAAACAAACCTTGCTTTTACATTTAGGCCACATTTGGTCTGTTCAATAACTTATTATACTTAAGTGGTTGTGAATTAATGAATGCTAATAGTAATTTTTCCCTATAAAAACGTCAGCTCAAATGAGTCTACTGTCAATTGCAGTTGCATAAAATAGTCTGACAGTGTTAAACATGAACAACATGCAGTTAAATTGCTTAATTTCATATCTTATTGTCCAAACGACGTCTTGCATGTCTTATATTTCAATGTGAATTTTTGACCTATTGCTACTGTTGCTTTATTTTTTGCCCATTGTAGGTAGACCTCCGGGACAGAACTGCTCTTGAGAAAATTTTTTCTTCCACACAGTAAGTATTAGTGATTGTGACATAAGATTTTGTTCAAAATGATTATTTTGGTAATGTTTGTTTATACTTTCACTCCATCGCCACTAGTTGTTTATGATCTCTAACTTTCTTTTTAGATTTGATGCTGTTATACATTTTGCTGGCCTGAAAGCTGTTGGAGAAAGTGTGCAGAAACCATTACTCTACTATGACAACAACTTGATTGGTACAATTACTCTTCTAGAAGTAATGGCTGCCCATATTGCAAGAAGGTAATTTTACGTCCATTTTTATTGGTTGACTTTGTGGTGTTTTTCAATTGTTTTTCTTTACAAAATTCTATCTTATTGCTAAATATAAAAGCTGTTGACTTAGTTGCAACTGCTATTTTTATCTTGTTTCTACTGCATGCTCCCTCCGATTGGTCGTATTGGTATGCAGTACAAATACTTGATTATGTATGAATATTTAAATTTCGATGCCATGTCATGATATCTCCAGTTTGCTGCAACCATATTGAATTGTGTGTGGATGTCGCTTCTCGCTATGGAAAGAGGTAAATCTGAAATGAAGTTGTTCTACTGGTCATTGAATAGGTTGAATACGTGAATCTGAAAAAATAGTGTTAAACTATCAAGTCATTCAGTTACTACTCACTGATGCATAGGTCAAGCAGAAGAGAGTGTCACCAAGCTATTCTGGGATGAAGTTTTGATTGCACTTCTTTTAATCGCCTGCTTGTCTTGCAACCTTATTGTCTTGCGCTCGTGTGAGATTGCTTATATATTGTGCAGTCTGATGATTAGACTAAAGTACTGAACACCTATTTCTGAATATATTGCAGCTTGTATTCTCATCTTCAGCTACTGTATACGGTTGGCCAAAGGTGGTTCCATGTACAGAAGAGTTCCCTCTCTCTGCAATGAACCCATATGGGAGAACCAAGGTATGAGTAAGAAACTGTTATTTTATATTTTTTTGGGAATTGAAACTGGGAATAAAGACTTCATGTCTTTCACAATGTTTTTTTTAGTGTTTTGGTGACTAAATCATAGACGCTTGTTTGTAAACTAGTAATGAGATCTGATAAAGTTTCTGTTTTCAGCTTATCATCGAGGATATTTGCCGGGACATTTACGGTGCAGATCCTGAATGGAAATTGATATTGTTGAGATACTTCAACCCTGTTGGTGCACATCAGAGCGGCAATATTGGTGAGGATCCTCGTGGAATTCCAAATAATCTCATGCCATTTGTTCAGCAAGTAGCTGTTGGCAGACGCCCTGCACTGACTGTTTTTGGGAATGATTATAATACTGTTGACGGCACTGGTGTATGTTCTGACTCTGTTGTCTAGTCACTGATGGCACTTATTGTTTTCCTTTTCTGATAATGGATCTGATTCTTCACGTCTTCATAGAGTATCTAAGAGAATGAATGTTTTCTTACTTCTCAGGTTCGTGATTACATTCATGTTGTTGATTTAGCTGATGGCCATATTGCTGCACTGCGTAAACTAAAGGATCCTGATATAGGTATTACTCCAAAATTATGTCTTCTTATAATTGGTTCTATTCAGATTGTCATTTCTCTTGCGGCAGCAATAATGTTAAATTCTGTAGGCGAATGGTATATTATATTGCCCTCTCTTTATCTTTTACGGTTTGGGGGGCTATAAAATATCATCAGCCACAGAATTTCAGTACCCTAATTTTTTTTTTCCAGCAAGTACCCTAATTAATAATTAAATTTCTGTGCTTCATACAGGCTGTGAGGTGTATACTTGGGAACAGGAAAGGGAACTTCAGTTTTGGAGATGGTTAGAGCTTTCGAAAAAGCCTCTGGAAAGGTAGTACTAATAGTTATGTTACTTATATTTTTTGTTTTGAAGTCACTGTAACCCTTGCTGTCAATTTTTTTTATTTTTAAAACCATTTTTTTCCTGTATTCATGGTCTATTTTTTATCTTGCTGAGAATTTATGCTGCATGCCACAGGCTCAGCATAGCTGCTTTCTCAGTTTCTGAATTCTTTTCTGAATTCTTTTTGCATTTTATGTCCCAAAATAGTTTATGTATACAAAATAATCCTTAGTCTCTTCATGCTCTTTTGGCCAATTCAATTTCATGTTTTTAAGTATGACCAGGAAAAGTTTTTTGCTCCATCTCTGAAACTTAAAGCATCTCAAACCTTCTTATTCTATATCATTAATCTGTGTAATTATTTTGTTATCCAGAAAATTCCTCTTGTCATGGCTGGCCGAAGACCTGGTGATGCTGAAATTGTTTACGCTTCTACAGAGAAAGCAGAAAGGGAACTAAAATGGAAGTAAGTTTTGATTACATATTAAATAAATACTAGTATTTTTTGGATGTTTCCCTTTCCTTATATAGAACTGATCATTAAGATTTGCTTCATTTATTCAAATTCTTACAGCGTTGATTTCCTTGCAGGGCAAAATATGGCATTGAAGAGATGTGTCGTGATCAATGGAATTGGGCCAGCAAAAATCCTTTTGGTTATGAACCTCAGGAGTCCGCCAATTAACTTAGTTGCATACATATTCTTGTTTTCTCTTTGTGAATCCAGTCACATCATAGGCGATATGAATTTAGGAATCCCTTAGTTCTTTTATTTTTAATTTAAAGTCAGCATATTCATATTGTTTTCTAGTTACATGAAAAATAAAGTAGTAGCTCACTGTAATTAAGGCTTCTCTAGGTTCCTTTTTACAGGCGTCATAGTGAGGGTAGTCATATTATAGAAACATGACAGCATATCCTGTCCTGTGTATCTAAACTATACAACTTTATATATAGAATATGACTAACAACTTCATACTGTTACATTGCCATGACCAATGTTCAAGTTAGAACTCTGTACTCGCCTTTTACTTTACCTTCACTTTTCTTTTTGTTGTTTCTTCCACTGACGATTCCCTCCCCCAGCAACAATATGAGCATCTCATGTAAATTGTTCTTCAAACATCGTCTGGATATACGATGATGCAAAATCAAGGACAAGAGATTAGAGCATCGATTCCGATACTTGTGAGGCTCTAATATTCAGCAAATTCCAATGCTTGGAAAGCCGTACGTATTATTGCCCTGGTCAAAATAATTCAATAGTTATATTAACACGGAGCCCAAACTTAATACTTAGCCCAACTTTGGGGGCAATTGAACCCAACATTTATAAAAGTTCGATGTCAATGCGAGCAGCTCAATCGCAAACCAAGATTTGTTTTCCAATTTGCAGCAAAAAACATAAGATTTGTTTTCCAATGGACATTCCAACCCACAAATGTGATCAGTCTGAAAAGCCCAAAAGGAAATCCTACAAGCACAAGCTTTTGGTTTCCTTCATCCCCATCTCGTGACCCCCCCTTTTATATTGTATGCCATAAAAATAAAATCTTCTGATTTTTAAAGCAAAGGCTGCGAGAACCAATTCTCCAGAGGTAGGTATACTAGAAAGTTTACATATCAATCTCTGAGAGTGATTGATACTCTTGGACTGAACCAATGGGTTTGGATTTAACAGAAAGGGTTAGTTTTCCTAATACAGCGAATTAATGTTTAAATTCATATTTGAGAGACATGTCAATATTTAGTTTCCGACAATATCTTGAGTAAAATTGTGAGGATAAAAAATTTTTAGACTGAAAAACACAAGTTTGAACCACTAAGATCCTGTTTAGAATTATGATTAAAATCACTTATAAGCACTTTTATATAAGTCGAGATAAAACTTTTTTTATTTATTTATTTCGTATTTCATAAATCACGATTAAAAAAATTACTTATAAATTATTCCAAACAAATCTTAAGAAGTTTCTTGATTGGAGGGTTTAGGAATTGCAATTCGCTTCATTGGGCCGCGGAGCACCATCCAAGGTCCTCTGACTTCCTAATCTTCTGTGAACAAGTCATATGCCTTGTGTTTTTAGTAAAGTGTCCTTTTAAAGTTTTAAGACGCTAACCTTAAATGATATTTCTTGCATGAAATTAAAAAGGTAAAGGCGCACTTGAAAGAAAAAACTCATTTTAAAAATCCAAACAGGAATACTATCCGTTACAAAAAAAGAGGGTGCAGGCATTACTTAATGAATCTAAGAAAAAATAGTGTGAAATAGTCAAATTACAGTGTTAAAGATTTAAGATTGAACCTTACATTCGGAAGAAAAAAAAAAGATTAAGATTTGAGGAGTGTTTGGATATCAATAAAAAGCTTTTTAAAAGTATTTTTTCATAAATTGAGATAAATTTCTTTACATATTTACTTTACTTCTATATTATATTATCACTTCTAAAATTATAATTTGGTTTTTATCCAAAAATCCCTTTGTCTCACCAAAAGTAAAAATTGAAGCCAAGTTTTTTTTTTTTTGACCAAAAATTGAAGCCAAGTTGGAGCAAGCTAAAGAGAATCAAAATTTAGCATGTCACAAGACTCTGTTCTTTGTTTGGACAGCAAAGCGCGCCGGCACTGCAGTACCTTCAGTAATTTCGTTCTTTCCTGTGGTGGTGTTGATCTAACCTGTATTTGCAATTTGTAGATAAAACATTAAAAATCGAGCTGGTGTTAAATGTTGATTTTTTTAATTAACAGATAAGCACTAATCACCTAAAATTACAACGGCCTAATGTAACTTCTAAGCCGTTGGCAAAAAAAGGGGAGAAAAAAGCCCTTCTAAGCGCACCGGCTAATCAGCTTAAGCTAGGCAGGCAGGGCGCAAAAAAAAAAAAAAAAAAAAAAGACCGGCAACGGAAATCTCGCGAGTTGAAAACTCGAAGAACGGGAGAGAAGTAATAATGACCCGTCCTTCAATTCAAGTTTAAAAAGGTTAAGCGAGTCTTCCCCAGCACAGCGGGCTGGCTGTGGTTGGGTCCCGTCGGTTCAAAACATTTCAATAGTGATACGCGCTCTCTTCCTTCAAACCCACACAGCCTTAGCTTTCTCTCTCCCTGTATCTCTCTCTCGTCCGCAGATCTCTATCAGTTTGGTGATTACTTCGTCAGATCCGAGCTCCACATCTCTCCGACTATTCCAATGGAGAATCTAATTTCTTGGTTAACAAAATCCAGAGAGCTTGTACTGCCTTAGGTGATCACGGCGAAGGTAGTGCTCTGCCTACTCTATGGATGCACTCCCCGCTATTGCTGTTGTCGGCGGTCAGGTTGGCTTGATTCCACTGTTTTGTTCCGCTCTTGTTATCTTTCGTTTGATTGATCTGACCTTATGTCCTGATGGCGTTGAATCAAGATTAAGTTCCTCTTGGATTGAATATCTTTTTCTTTTTTGTGACATATATTGTTCTATAGCTAGTCATTCATGTATATTCACTTGTTGGTTTGGCTCTTCGTTGTTTGGCCAAATCTTGTGAGGATCGTGATGTTAAGTTACGGCCTATCTGATGGTCAAGCTTGATTGAATACCTGGGTATTTTAATTTGAATTTTAGATCAGTGTTAAATTTATGACAATCATTTGAGTGCGGCGATCTTATTTCTTCTGTAGCCGCATAATTTGTGAGAGAAGGATCCCAGCTTTACATTGGGAGGGAGCGGTAATCTTATTCCCTCGTTAGCGGCAAGCCGGTGTTTGTAAGATTGAAGTTACACTGGCATCCCTTAGCTCATTTCTCGTTCTCTTATGGCTTTTTTGTTTGGCTCCCCACCGGGGGGGGGGGGGGATGCGGCAAGAAAACCACTATCAGCCATTGCATGAAAGATACTAGTCCCAATTTCTAACCATCTAGCATGTTCAAAATGGCAATGTATCCATACTTAGTTTTGTTCAAATACTTGCCATTTCCTTCGCACTTTCTCGTTCTTCTGCCTACCCGTTTTCACCCAACTAAGCATATCCAAAGGGCAGGCAAAACTTTAATAAAGAGCATCTCCTGGTATAGGATTATCGATTTCACATTAGCTCAATGAGAGACATGTGTACTCCCATTTAAGTGGAGGATCTTCCTGTGGGTTTGCTTCTTGATAAACTTGAAAGAGTAAATACCGGTAGGAACTTCCCAAGATAGTGCCTGTAGTTTACCATTGCTGTTGCTAAATGAATATTAGTATTTTATTAACTAGCGGAACCAGAAGACCTTGGATTCTGCCGGGCATGTGATATAGTGCTGTTTGACATGACACGTTAACAGATTTGTTTCTTTGCATTGACCATCTTTCTTGTCTGATTGAATTCTTCATCGAAGTAATTCACGATTCAACATGATTTTCAGTTAGTAGGTGCATCTGTTATGTTATTAGTAGGAAGACATACATTTTTTCCCTTTTTTCGTGACCAAAAATACATTTTTTCTTTTCGTATATGGGTTTGTGTATCTTTTATGTTGTTAAGGAATTATGCTTTCCTTATATGTGGATTATACTTGCCTTGGTTAATCATGTTCATCATATCTTCTCTTAGAGTTCTGGAA
>NW_021634464.1:0-69734 GCF_004799145.2 Neltuma alba | reverse complement strand
TTCCTCCCCCCATTCCACACACACAGTATTCCACCATTTTACACGGTATTCGATTAAATGAAACTTAATCACAGCATTCTGAGAGATCAATCTTATGGATCGTCTGACAATTTCAAATGAGAGCATATACTATATGGCTTATTCGGTCAATTTGGTTAAGTACAGATAATTAATAGACCCTTCTCATGATCAATTAATCAAAATAGGAATACTCTTAGATACATACTGCTCGTCCTTTATACAATTCAGGTACAGCAGAACACAGTCATAGCGATAGCCGGGAAAATAATAAAGGAAAATGCTCAAAAGTAACTGTTATATATGATGAATAAATCCCTAGTTCAACCATGTGTATGCATGTTCAAACTGGTTCCAGCAGGACTAATTGGAGTTATGTATATACATGAATTAATGCATAGGAAATTGAGGAAATAAAACTAACCATGGACTACACTAGTCTGGCGCTCTTGGCCTTTGTACTGGATCAGAACGTAGGGATCGATACGAGCTATTGAGAACAGACAAATATAAGAAATGAAGATTGTTAGATTTAACATATAATAGCATGAGAAACCTGAAAATTTCAAGAAACTAGAGAATTTCACTCAACCCCTTTTAAAATCGATGAAACAGCGAATAACTCAAGAATTGGGGATTAATGTAGAAATTCTCAAGCTATGAGTGAGAAAGATGATGAAAAGAGAAACTAAAGCTGAAACGCCCAAAGAGATCAGACAGAGGAAGCCCCTTAGCTTTGACCACAAGCACCTCCATGAATCCGAATGCCATTTCTGTGCGCGATGTGTCTTGGAGATTAGAACTTAGAAGAATCAAACAACGAGGGGAGAATTAACTGACGATATACTCGAAGACATATGTATGTGCGTGTATATATATATATAGAGAGAGAGAGAGAGAGAGAGGGAGAGAGAGGGAGAGGGAAATAAGCTAAAGGTCGTCGTCCAACCCATCCAGGTTTTCACATTGGTTTGTAATGGGTCAATGGCCTCCAGAAACGCTGCATTTGATTTTGATAATTAATTTTATCATATGCGAATATATCAACTTTGTCAGATTAAATTAATCTATGCTTTTGTTATTATTCGTAAATAATAATCACATAAATGTTAAGCTATATGCAAATAATTCATAATATGCAATATTGTATTAGTGAAAATAATTAGGTACTAATTAACTGTATAAATTAAAATTTGAAGAGTTTATTATTGGATTTTTAGAAGTAGCATTGTTTTCGCATGATTAACTTTGAAGAAGAAAATTGATGTGTAATTTAGTCTTTAAATAAATAAGAAAAATGATGAAGCATTGGTTAAAAAAACGAGCAAGGTACCGAGCCGCCAAGTAAGAAGGAATTGAAAAAGAAAAAGAAAGGGAAAGAAAGGAGGCTGGGGAAGCATAGCAGTATATGACCCCCTCTCTCGCATTTAATTTAAATTTGATACTATCTTTTTATATTTAATATAAGAGCTAATGACTAATTTAAAAAATTAAGAAAATTAGTTACATTAGTTATTTGTAATAAATATATTTTATTTTTTAAAACATCTGACTAGTTATGTATATTAGTTAGAATTATTATTTGATGAACTTTTAACATACACAAACATTATAAAAAAAAAATAGATAAATATAAAAAACAAAATGAATTAGAATCTTATATTTATAATTAAATTAAATATTAAATTAGTTTTATATTAAGTACAAGAGGTAGTATATTTGAATGATGTTTTCCCCATGCTCATGGGAGATGCAAATTACCAATTTACAAGTTAATAAATTACAATATTTTGCTAATGTCATGGCCGACAAACGTGAAAAACCTCCCCCCCCCCGGTAACTTAAGTAATCATTATATTCTGTAGACTTCACTTAAACAAAATCTTCGAAAAAAGCACTTGCATTATTTAAGTCACAAGAGCCAACACGTTGGTGATAGTGATTTTTTTTTTCCTCATAAAAGAAGCAGCGATTTTAAAATTGAGGATTGGAGCATACATAAAACCCAATCCCAGTTGGTGATCTTATGTTCATCGTGGGGGAAAAAAGCATCATCATCACCATTATATTTTATAGCATGTGTCTTTAACGATGAATCATTTATTATATAATATTTATTATATAATTTAGAGTTAAGTTGCGTCAATATCCTATTTTGTTAGATACATTTAATATCCTAAAATATTTTGTGATGCACCCAATATTTTAAATTTTTTCAAGTATATTCAATACCCTGAAATATTTTGTGATACGTATAGTATCTTGAAATAATTTTTTGAATGCATCTAGCACTTTAAAAAATATTGAAAAAACATTTATGGTGCTTAAATATATTCATTTAACGAACCTTTGAAGAGTTAATGATGAAATTAAAATTGCTCATAAAATAATACTTTAAAAGCACAATTGTTTCTGAAAAATTTAATATTTTAAGAGAAAAATTACACTATAAAATATTATAGGTTACTGGATACACCTAAAAAAAAAATCTTAGAATGACAGATGCACTATAAAATATTTTATGACGCTAAACGCACATGATAAAATACATCGAGATGCTTAATACACCTTAACCCTATATAAGATAAACAATAATCACACTGCCCAAATAGTACTTGAAAGAATGTTTGGTGGCTAACAAGAATGGATTTATATGATCAATTACAGTTGGTCTAATCAAAAGAGTCAGTAGTTTTTCATAATATGATGAACCGATGTCTAAATCCCTATTAAGAGGAATGTCCACATTTAGTGCCTAACAACATCTTAAATATGATTACTTTCATTAGGAGAATGTCCATACAGAGCCAAAAAAAAAAAGAACGAATTTTTATGACAAAGATGTAGCTCATATTTTTATAAAAATGTATTTTTGATTTTGCTTTCAATAACAAAAATCTTATTAGTGGGTAATAAATCTTTGGTATCCAACACAAATTTTTCCTAAAAAACTAAAAAAAATAAAAGTGTGTGTATAGTGTATACACGTGTGGAAAAAGAGGGGAGGGAGCGAGGGAGGGAGGTGTTGAGGGATCATATGTAATGCTACGCACTGTGGGAGTGATATTAATGAATAAAGCCATATTCAGAGAGATACCTTATTTTGACTTTATGAGTGTTCAAAATTGAATTATCTAATACTCCTCCGGTCTTTAATATAGGACCCAATTCTTGAGTTAATTTTAGTCCTAAAATAAGACCCATTCTTATATTTATCAATTTTCTCTAAATTACCCCTATAAATACTCTCTCAACCATAATCAAGTAGAAGAGGGAGATGAGGTATTAAGAAAGATGATTATGGTGTTTTAGAAAAAATGTGTCACTTTTCTTATAATTAACTAACTTACCTAACTTCCTTAATATAATCAAATTAGTTAAATAGGTCTTATATTAAGGACCGGAGGAGTAACATTGAATACTAAATAACTGCATGAGAAAAAGTCATGCACAATATTAGTATGAGTTCCCTCTCCAGTACTATTCATTAGCCATCTTCTAGAATAAATTATTGATCTCATATTTACACTATGCATGACAAGAGTATTACTTTCTTTTTTTCCAAAAAAAAATTATCCTTGTTTACACTTAAAAGGACTTCTTTAATCCATACTTCTTTTTTTTTTTGGTTACATGAGGGGCGGGATCGAACCCGCACATTACCAACACACGCACACGCTAGGTGCCACTCCGCCAAGAGGCGGTTGGCTTTAATCCATACTTTTAAATAGGAGTAACCCTGAAAAGTATTTTATTTTTAGATCATTTTGATGATTTAACTATATTTTTAGTTATGGCAAAGCAGTAAGAAAGGGAAAATTTCCGCTAAGCCTTACAATGTGGACTTCATAAATTTTCAGTCCCAAAGGACTCTGAGAATTTCAGTTTCTCTGACCCAAAATAAAATTAAATGAACAAGTAAAAGACCATTTAGCCCTTAAAATTTGTAGAAAACATCTTATAGGCTTTATTTCATACGTAGAGTTGTTATGTTTTTATTTTTTGTTGTAAATTTTCATATTTATATATTTTTTTTATTGTTTGCTGTAAACCACCATATACATATATATGTTATTTTTATATTGTTTGTTATAAATTTTTGAGTTAATGCAAATTTTGGTCTCTAAAGTTTATTTTCATTTTAGAGTGTTTTGATAAAATCCAAATCATGGTTTTAAAAATAATTTTATTGTATACAAAGTAAGTATATGAGAGGAGTTTTATCTGAATTTGCGTGAAATTACTTTTTAAAAGTGCTTTTTAAATTAATCATTGGTTTTGATTCTTTAAATTTCTTTTCGTCTAAAACATTTGTTCCTATAATTGGTTCTTATAATTTAATAAAAATATGAATTTTTTTACTCATTGAGAGACCAAAACCTATGATTTGAAATTTGAAGGATTAATACCAAAATGAAGTAAACCTGAACGGCCAAAGATTATGTTAGTTGTTACTTTTCTATTTAATATTGTAAATGACCACATGTATAGTTGTTATTTGTCTATTCTTTGTTATAAACTTTTACACGTGGAGTTGTACATTTTCTATTCCTTGTAATTTTTTGTATAAAGAATTGTAATTTTTTCACTATTTTTTGTTGTACATTTTTATATGGGGGGCTGTGCATTATGTCTTTTAAGGGCTATAATGGCCATTTCAGAATCTCCTGGGACTGAAATTCATTGGGTCCACATGATGGGATTTAACTGGAATTCTCCCAATGAGAAATACCCTATATTTTGGATTAATAAAGCTAAATCAAACAATCAAGATCCAATCCATCCGTGTGAAACTCATTATACAGAACTAATATTAGATGAATGTACCATCATCCGGGGCAAGCAAGGATCAAATGGGGAAAGATTGGTGATAAACAGCGAGCGGCAAAATCTTCTGGCAGCATTTTCTTTCAAATAGTAAAATTAGTGGTAACCTGGGCTTTCGTCCTCCCAACTCTAATTGTTGCTTATTTAATTCTAATCCATCCCACTCCTGTTGAAAATTTTACTTTTCATCCCCGTCATGATGCAAGTATATTGCTCTTTTAGGACTTCACGTTTTGTAGTCCCTAGTTTCACAAGGTGAAAAAAAAAAAAGAAGATAAAAATTTGAAACTGAAACGCTGTTCAAAATTCTTTTGGACAATTGGTCCAACAGCTGACATTGAAGGTCCGTTTGGATCAGCGATTGGAAAATCAGCTTATTGAAAAAGTAGCTTATGGAGAAGTGAAGTTGGGTAAAAGCTAAATTGGATAAGCTGAATTGTGTTTGGATTAGAGTTCAGAAAAGCTATTTGTAAAAGTGAGATTGGTCAAAATTGTTTGGATTATGGTTGAGTAAAAGTAAGTTTGGTTGTAAAATGACCAAAATGGGTATGAATTTTAATAAATAATGAAACATAATTAAAAAAATAATTTTATATAATACAGTGAATTTAAAATAATTTAATATGAAGAAGTGCAATTTAATGAGTGAATTAAATTTAAAACTTTAAAAAAATCATGAAAAATATTTTAAAGATAAAATGAAACATGATTAATTATTTTTTTGGAACTAATTTTAGCTAATTAATTATTCTACATAAAGAGACTAAGAGATTAGTTAAAGGAAATTTTTCTTTACTTTTCTGAATTTTGAAATTCAAAAATGAAAATTAGACAATCAGAGGCACCCAACTAATGAACGGTCTTTTGCTCATTAACAAAGGTGACGTTATTCTTTTCCAATAATATCTCACCACATTTCCCAGTATAATGGGAAAAGACCTCAACGAAGCCAGCACCCAACCTGTACCATTAATAAGCTCCAAAATAAGCTCCTATTCGTAGCTTATTTCCAACCCATGATAAGCCAGCTTATTTTTCAATAAGCCCGATACATTTTAAGCCCTCCCAAATATCATCAGAATTTCTAATCGGGCTTATGCCCAAAATAAGCAGCTTATGGGCTAATTTAAGCTCTGCCAAACAGGCACTGAATTGAAATGGAAATGACTATTCAACGGTAAACGCCAAAATTATAGAATGATTCCAACAAAATGAATCTGGCAGATTGGCTAGAGTTTGGCTAGCCTAACAAACATCAATTTAGAAGTCATTGATGCCGTGCTTGAACCTATTTATACGTTCTTGGAGTGAGGCAACCACCCCTAATTTGGATCTTTTCTAAAACCTTCCGGAGAATGGCCTGGAATTTGGAATTCAACCTTCAAGATTAGTCAAAAATAAAGAAACGAGTCTAGATTTTACAGTCATATTAAGTTCAAAGGCCGAAGGAAATTCCTAATGGTCAGATTCCATTCTATTTCACACCAGTCCATTTATTTCCGTGATAAAATAATACTGCAAGACCAAATTCACAACTTAATTATTATTAATATACATTTAATAATCAGACTACGAGTATTTAACAGCACTTACCACTCAAACAACACCAATTTACAAATAGAACAATGAGTATTTACCATTAGTAGTCCTTAAAAATAAAATATTCGTGAACTTGGCCCTCCAGCATAATTTTCCCTAATTCCATTCTCATCCTCTTTCTATGAATGAAAGAGGCCCTAAGGAGAAAGAACCAAAATTTTGATTTGAAGTTTCACAATTAACCAAAATCAACCAGTTTTTAAATTTTATAATAATATCAAGTTCAGCACGCTCAGAGTAGCAAATCAATTCTTAAGTCTGAAGATAACATCGCTTAAAATTCAAGCAAGATACAAAGGTTTGTATAGGTTCTCATATATTCATGGAATTGTACAGAAGCCCAGCATCACATTGCCAACCATCTGCAGCATGCACCACAAAAACTATCAAGAAAATGTCAACCCAACGGAGAAACAATCATCTTGCGAAGAAAATCTTACTATTAAACCACTTTACCTCATCTGCCATGTCTTGGAGACAAATCAGCAGACCTTGATCTTGACCCAATGGGTGATCTTGATGCTCTGCGTGGTGATTGTCCCCACTGGCCTCGTGCAGCCTCAGATTCATACATAGATTTCCTTTTATAGGATATACAAGGAAAACACAATCAACTCCCTAAAATCAGGAAAAGGACAGAAACAACGCATGTAACCAAGAGCTAAAAACACAAGCACACGTCAAAGACTCACTCATCATATCCATTGGCAGCATGATAATCTGGGCCATTGCCATAACCTGGAGAATATGACCTGCGCTTTTGATCACCATCTCGCTCCACAGAAGGACCTCTTGGTGACCTAGGATGCACACCACGTGGTCTAGGGGAAACAGAATAGTCACCTCGCCTTCTAGTGGTAGGAGAGTAGGACCTGACAATGTCAAATCACAAGCATGATCAAATGCCTCTATGATGCTATAGAACAAAATGTTTTCATATTCTAGACCTCACCTTGAATGGTATCTACTTCTAGAACCAGAGTGATAACGTGGGGAGCGTGATCTTGACACTGAACGAGATCGGGATCGTCCTGATACATATTAGATTAAGAACAGATTCCATAAAATATACAATACAAAAACCTCATTCATTTAAAGGGTTTCCAATGTTAAATGAGTTTAGTTTGTCAGTGATAGTGAAGAAAAATATAAAGTAAATGTCCTCCAGGTGAGTGGAAAAGGCTTCAATACACAAAATAGATTTATTATTAAAGCACGTCCTGAGGAAGGTGCCTAAACCATGTCCTTGATTTGATCCATGTTGATAACCATTTTTTGGGCCAAAACTAAGTCATATCAATCATTGATTCAATCCCCCAGTCCATCATGAAAGCAGCCTACAAGCCCCTAATTAAACAGCTTTTAATAAGCTAATTAGAAGAAATGGTAGACAAGAAAATTCCAATAAATGAAATTACTTTTCAACAACTCAAGGTCAATGATGCAATCCGGACACCACTGAAGAGGACAGACTTCAACATAAATGCAACAGACTTTGCATGAACAAAACAAGACAATTGAGTATCAGGTATGATTGGAAGTCAGCAAGTACATCATGGATAAGTCTTGAACCTTTATATATGAAATTTATCTATTATATAGAAAACATAAAGCGTTGTTTTGAAATGTCAGATTAGCAGTCCAGAACGACTACATATACACCTGTCCTGTTCCTTCCGGAAAAGTGTAATGGCCTAGTGGAACCTATTCGTATTTGATGAATCATAAATTTTGACAGAACTTTAACAAAACCTACACCCAAAATCGGTGATACGAAGAGCTCCCCGAATTTTATAACAAATATCAATATATAATCAGTGGTAAAATTTGAACTTGCAATTCATTCTTTTGTATATATCTAAACATGATAAACAACATAAACTTCACGCGCACCCAACAAATATGATAACTCTAATGAAGCAAGGGGGAAAAAAATCAGATTGCATTGACTGGAAGCTGCTTATTAACACTGCGGGGAACCTCTTCAGTTTTAGACAACAAGAAGTATTAATTCCGAAAATCACTGCAGTTTGGAATATTTAAAAAAATCAATTTTTGAAACAACATACCATAATAAGCTGACCTTCGCCCCCCATAGCTTCCTGGTCCTCTGTATAAGGTAAATGATACAAATATAATTAAAGAGAACTATCTTAGACATGAGACAAATATGTTGTTTTCACCATAAGAAAGCAAGACATCAAATAAAAAGTAGAAGAAATACCTTGTCCTTGACTTCTGACGCATCTCCTCTGGTCTTTTCCTTGACTCTGCAGCAACAACTACAGATATTTCCCTTCCAGCAAAAATCTGTCCATTCATATGATACTGCGCCTCTGAAGCATCATAAGGATCCACAAATTGCACAAATGCAAAACCACGAGGCTCTCTGTATAGGAGAAACAAGTAGACCACCATTATAAGAATGTTAGACCAAACACTGGCAAAACTACACTGTAGATTACACTTATGGTTCAGAATTTGCATACCCAGTAATCACTGCAAATTACATTACTTAGTAATAAATATAGCATTCACTAGAAAATGTGTAACTGCAGAGACATGAACACAGCAGGATGTTGAATTAACCAAAGCCGCTAAAATCCAGGCTCAGTGGCTGACCTTTTTCTATACATTCAAGTAGTAAAGGCAACTTCAAAAAGGCAAGTGACTTGAAAATTCTTCAACACTTGAATTTATAAGCAATTGAATTCAACGTTCCCACAAACTTAAAAACATCTTCATGAAGTCTTCAATAGGACAAGTATCAATCTTCTTCCATCAAACTTCTATTGATAGTGTAATTATCTAAGTTCTCTTCACATAGGAACACTCTTCGCATGAACATTTATAAACTTGGGAACCAATATGTTAGGCAATGATAAACAGTGAGAGTGGATCTCCTCAATTGTGGGGCTTGGTCTTGTTATACTTCAATTTCAAACCAACATACCCCCTGACAAACCAGTACAAAATTAATTCATGAATGGAAAGTAAAATATTTAGGAAAACAATAAAATTCAGTTCAACAGAAAGAAACATCTGTCCCCTACTTTGACAATGATTTAAGAGGACAAAAAATACAAGAAAACCAATAATTGACTGACAATTCAATTATTCTTACCAATCTGGAGAGTTTCACCTGCAAGTATTCAGTAAATTCTTTCATGAAATATTATATACTTATATTTCATACAAGGTCAAAATCTTAGCATAGCTGCAAAAGGAAGACACTAATCACAGATGCATAACACTCCCCGATTATTGCTTAATACAAGTTTAAGGCACATACTCAGAGTAAAATATTCCCGCCAAGGTAGCTAGTAGCAGCTCAAGTGAACCTCAAAGTATAACGAAACTAATTCTGGGTGCTTAATTAGAATCTAGAGGTAATAAATACAGTAATCATAAGCTTTATCAACTATTACAAATGAGCGGCTATCAGTATTACTTGCTCTCAACCTTTACTTTTAGTGATGCTCAAAGTTGCAGTGAGCCTCTATCAGTATCTGTTGTTGCAAAAGTGCCACATTGCCGTGGAAGGCAAAATTCGAGCCACTTTATACTAGCAATGGCACTCAATCGGCAAGCAAGACTATAATGCCCCAGCTTACTAAATTGACACGAAGATTTACACACTTTGACTTCAGAACACGAAAGAGATATAGTAATGACGAGGGGGGAAACTAAAGCAGGCCAATGCGAGAGATCACCCGTTTCCCTGAAATATAACTCACCCAGTGTAATAGTCCTTCGGTAGATAGACATCCCGGACGGGTCCAAATCGCTCAAATGGAACTCGAAGTTCCTCAGGTCTGAAAACAATGATAGAATAGGATAACATGAGAGTCGAGATAATAAGATTTACAGCATGCATGCACAGCACAATCACATATAAATAATTTTACCGGCAATCGAGAGGAATGTTGCGAACCAAAAGGCTCCCATGATTTTGTTCCCTTCGTCTACCTCCACCATATCCCCTCCTGGGAGGGCTTCTCCCTCCCCCACCATATCCTCTCCTAGGAGGACTATAGTATGCTGGACTGTATCTCCGCATCTTATCGCCTAATAGTGATACAAAGTTTGCAAATTTAAGCAACAATATTAAAAACACAAATTACAAAGACCAACTGATGATAATTACCTCGTCAGAACATCAAACATAAAAATCAAATATACAGGTAAAGGGAACATGAATCATTTAAATTGATCAGATAAAAGACGAGACTGAGACGCTCAAGGCCCGCCAAAAGTCTAAGTTTCACAAGTGGGACTAATGAAGATTGATATATCAAGATCAACTTCAAAAACAGCTGAAACGTGCAAAAGCAATACAAATCAAACCAACACAATATTCATCTGCTTCGTGTATCATAAAGGATGAAATGGAATACCAATGATTACCTTCGCAACAGCGCCTGAGAGTGCGAGAGAGAGAGGAAGACCGAGCTCAGAAGTCAATTGGATTCCGTCCCTGAAAACAACAGCGAACCTTCTTATTTAAACCCTAGATGCCGGAACCGCGTCGTTTCGGCTGGGAAAACAAAAGGGGAATTCAACTTGGGCGAGAAAGCGAAACCCAACCAGCTTAATTTCAATTTGGGCTCCAAAAATTGGATTCGGAACTTAACTAACGAAGCCCACAGAACTTAGGCCCATAAAATTTGTGCTCTCGGGGGAAGAAAATCCATCAGCTTTCTTGTATCTTCTACTTTATTTTTTTAATCATAAAAGTGTGGTTCTAATCATATAATTTTATATAAAATTTTAGTTTTATCTGTTAATTTTATAAAATATTTGTAGTCCTCTGAACCCATTATTATTAGTCTCAGATCATAATTTTTGTGTGTCAATTATTATTATTTTTAGACATTAAACATAATTTGTCAGTATTTGAAAATATTTTGTTAGCATTTAAAATTGATGACAGAATTTTTATTAATTAAATTAATAAATTTTTAGTCATATGACTGAAAAAATACTATTTAAAATTAAGAAATTAAAATAAAATCTTACAAAAATTAAAAATATACTTTTGCGTTTTTCTAGTTAAACAAACTCGATTTCAAGTTATATTATTATGTGTAATTACAATGTCAATAATCAATAAATTTAAAAATCACTTGTTTTAATTAGAGGTTTATAAATCATTTTTGGACAAATTACTTAGTTATATATATTTTTTATTATTGAATTTTCAATCCAGACATGTAGGCGCATGATGATGTATATCATGGTTAAAAAGCACGTGTTTTAATTAAGAATTAAGAAAATTTGTATTATAAATATAATTTTATTCTCTTAAATATCGGGTCCACACACAATTCCATATTTTCTTTTTGGTATTATCTAGAAGGAGATTAAACGTAAATACTTGAGAAGGAAACTTTGTGACGATAAATTAAAGGCACAAACAACCCAGTAGTAGTCTTTATTACTACACAACATCAATATTAAAATTACTGATCATAAACAGACAAAAAAAACCACAATCCCAAAAGCATCACAAACATATTATCCAACAATTTTGCCTAAGGAGTGCAGTTTTTATTTCTATCTTCTCATATCCTTCGACCAATTTCATGTTGTCTTTTCTTCATTTTGGGAAGTCAATTGATACCACTGAAATTGGAGGAAGTGTGACGTTCATGTTAGCCTGAGGATTCTCCAATAGACTTTTCGATGGTACAACCTATATACAAAGTCACACACAAACATATATATGTAAGTGTAATTTCAGAATGAGCTTTAAATTTACACTAATTTTCTCCAGTAAATAACTTAATACTCAAAATGATTTTTTAAAAAAATCATAAATACCTTAACGGGATTGTAAAAGCTATTCTCGTCTCTAACATTGCCAGAAGTGAGCAATGTAAGTGTGGAGCCAGAGAGATCCATATTGGAGTCCAAGCCATCAATTTTAATGCTAAGAGTGGTTGCTCGGTTAGCAAAATTCACAACCTAACAGAAGCATTTCAAATCTATATTAAGCTAAAAATTAACTCCCAAATAATTAATTTTAACTCCAGAATTGAATATACCTTAATTCTCAAATAATTCCTATGATTCGCCTTATCTTGCCAAACAATTGCAGATGCGACAATAGAGGACGGGGCTTTGAGTTTTGAGTTAACATATGTTGCTCCACTTGATTCTGTGAAAAGTCGTTGCAGCCAATAACTAGGAATTCCGTAGCTTCGATACGAATCAAACACAATGGCATCTGGTCTCCATCTATATATTCACACAAAATTACCTAATTTCAATCGAAGTGCATGCATAAAATTTATATACCAAAGCAATTAATTCAAATGTATTACTTTTGGTCATTATAATTCACAAAAAGTGGTGCATAAGAGACCATTTCCACAAGATCACTGCAGCATAAATATCAATATGTTAGCGTTTGAGCCATAGAAAATATAACCATTTAAGTCATTAAAACATATTCAATGATTTTAAGGAATAATAAACCTGTTCTTCTCTAATCCCATGAGGAATGCGGCTTCTCCTAAGGCAGATAAGAGGGATCCAAATCCGGCATCTTCTCTCCATACAGCGTACTCACTAATAAAAGCCTTCGCGCCAATGCGTCTTACAGAATCAAACTTGTTGTATTTTGAGAAAATATCCTCAGCAGTTGTATAAATATGATAGTCAAACAAATCCGCTGGGTGATCCAATGGTTTCACAGTAGCATCACAATTTGAGATTATTTGCATATCTGGATAGTGATGCTTGATGGCTTTATAAAATTTAAGATAATTCCCTTGATAATTATACATGTCACAATCCTCATTTCCTATAGCAACATATTGTAGATCAAATGGTTTAGGATGTCCCAAAGAAGCTCTAATCTTGCCCCACTTTGATGTGACTGGACCTTTAGCAAATTCTATACCATCAAGAGCTTCCTGTTAAATGATTAATGCAAAATATTAGTCCAACTTAATCAATTAAAAATAAAGAGGAAGTAAGAATTTTTAAATTATACTTGAACAAAAGGACCAATCTCAGTTGTATTGATTTCTTCTTGGCGAGCAATTCCAGCATTAAATACCCATACTGGTAGTGCATCAAGGTCTTCTGCAAGCTTTTAAAACACAACAAATTGTAACAATTTATCGATTATTGCTTTTTTTACATACAGAAGAACAAAATAATATAATGGACTGGAAAAAACTTAAAGGACATACTTGAAACATCTCTAGAAAACCCAAACCATCATCCGTCCAATAATCCCATGGATCATTAAAGTGACCAGGTCTATTTTCCCAAGATCCAATGGTTTCTTTCCACCTAAATGCATTTCTCAATTTTTGCCCTTCAACATAGGTACCACCTGATGCAATGCAAGATATAATTAATAATTAAATTAATTATAACATCTTTAAAAAATACAAATTCAGAGGATGCATAATTTTACATTAACATCATAGATACCTGGGAAACGAACAAATTTTGGTTTCAAATCTGCTACCATTTGATATAAGTCCTTCCGAAAACCATGTCCCTAAAATAATAAAAAAAGGAAATTTAAACATAAAGAGAAGTATAAAATAACAAATATGTAATTTAATATAATTAAAAAATTCTATTTCAAATATTACGGACATTATAGGTGTCTGTTGGCATAGCTGAGACTTGATCCAACCAAATCACTCCCTTTTTTGTGGTTGTAATTTGCAAACTAGAATTAAAATCCGATCCAATGGCTTCAAGAGTAGTTTCCATCCTTCTCCACTTTGAAACATCACTTGCAGATGCCCTGCATGAATCCATCAGTCAAGTAGCTGATACACACACACACGCATATAATAATTACCAAAGAGAGTAAAGGCAATCAATAACCTGATATTAGTAGAAGCTAGTTCATGGCCAAGTGTTCCTTTGAATGAGACTTTCAAATCAATTGGTCCTAATGCTCTAACGTAGAAGATCACTTTGTAATTTTTCCCTTCTTCAATAGACTAGGGGAACAACACATGCAAATAAGATAAAGAATTAATCTAAGATAGTTCAACCACAAGGAAAATAATGATATATAATCAAGAGCTAAAAAACATAGTCATACCATGCCCCAAAATCCAGGTTAGAGAGGCCAACACCATGTGGGCAATCTTTAGAAGATTCACAGAGGATATCAAGTCTCACTGCAACTTTATTACGAGGAAAAGGAGAGGCAAGCTGCGTTTCTACACGAACAGTGGATTCATTTCCAACAATTGACCAAGGTGAAATACTTGAAGGAACACTTGTTCCACCAGCTTCAAATCCTTCAAAATCATAAGCTTGCATTTACTTAGTTATCAAAACATTACATTGCAAAAGGGAGAAAGGGTTTGAATCCTTGAGAGTTAGGCGAACTGAAAGTTGTATAATTAATCACCTCTATTCCTTACAAGTTCTGACCATAACCCTCCAGATCCAGCATGATTAATCTCCTGTAAAACAATCATTTGGTTAATTACTTATACAATATTGTGTGTATAAAACAAATGATGCAAAACATATGTTTGTGTCAACCTCGAAAAATACTCCAAAAAAGTGTTTAGAAATTGGCCATCCAGATTCAAGATTTACAGACAGCGATGCGTGCTTTGCCTTGTGCTCTGCATTGCATAGAGAAGCAAAGGCAAAGAATATGAACAGAAGAACAAAAGCTCTGAAAGATGGCATCTTTACGTAATACAGACAATAATTCACACTTAGGATTGCGTCTATTTCATTTGTGCTAACAAGTATTTATAACCAAAGAGGTGATTAATTAGGATCAAAATAGACTTGTTATAGCTTTCTTTTTTGGACCAAGTGATGGACTTATTATGGTTAATAGAGATCTTATCCTATTTCCTTTCTTTCCATTTATCCTAATAAGAGATATAACCTTACGTGTCTCCTCGTTTCTTTATTTTTTCTTCTGGTTTTTCGCAATTGTTTCTATGTGTATTCTTTAATGTATTAATCTAGTTCTGTGCTGCAAATGTTAAAAACTGTATATTTTTTTTAGTGACGCATAAAATTTCTTTCGGCCAACCTAAAGTATAAATTAATCTTCGAGATTATTACTATTTTCAGACTTCTAATTATCCGCACATTCTTTAGCGTATTTAATTATGTGATAATCAAGGAAATCCTTGTGTACATTGTGTTTGATAAATTTTTTTTAGAGTGGATATATCCAGGTAATTTCGGGAAACAAAATTTATATTGAATGAAGGTTTATCCAAAATTACAATTTTTTTCAAATCAAATGAATGTTGTAAAACATTAAAATCAAACATATATCATAATCAAAAAAAAAAAAATCAAACGTATATCTTTGACATTTAAGTCATCAATTAAATGTGAGTTTCTCCACATTTACTTTCATGACATTCGATTTTGCGTGAATGAATCAAATATTAAAGCATATTAAATTTTGGTTTCCTGATATATGAATATTACGAGAAAATATAACTTTTTTGGGGTGCAATTCAAAAGCAATCAGATTTGATGTTATCTTTTCCTTAAGATGGTAAAATGAAGACATTGAATGGGTTGAAGTAAAGCCTTATCAAATACATGTCATATCATATGTACAATGTTTTTTCAAAAAAAAAAAAAACATGAACATTTGATATGTTTTTATGATACTTACTTATTCATGATCCTTTTTTATATATTCATTTATTTTTTTGCCAACCACGATTCTTTTTTATGTTGTTTGTTTTAATTAAGATTTATAGGTGACTCATGAACCATATTAAAATTTCACATTGTGCTGCAATTACGCTTATAAAGAGTGGATCTGTATTCTGCTTTTCAATTTTTCAAAACTAAATGAATCATTATTGAATTGATATATACTTATTTGGAATTCATTAGTCTTATTCTTTTCAGGTCAGCACTCAAAACTGACTAGTTTGGCTGTAATCGGATTGTAATTGAATTGACCATGATAAATTAATATAATTTTAATTTAATTTGTACAGAAAACTATTAAATGGAAAACCAAAAATTATATTCATTATTGTTTTACTAATTTTGAATTGTCTTTAAAGGGCTGAACTTTTTCGAACCTGGTAAGAAATTAAGATTTGATTTGCAAACTCACAAACCAAAGAGGCTGAGTCAGTACCTATAGCTTTTAAAAGTATGTCCATTTCACATTATAATGGGAATGTGGTAGGTAAAATTCTCAAAAGTACTAAAGTCTAGTTCTTGCTAAGATTGTTGATATTTTATTTTGTATAAAGTGGGAATATTACAATGAAGTATATTCTAATTCATTAAATACATGTTAGTTAAAAAAATTTGGCAAATTACTTTTTTTTACTACCAATTATATCCTTTATAAAGAATTCAAACTCGTAACCTCAGGTTTGAGAAAAATTTCATAAAGACATTATTAGATTATAAGATTCTGGCTAGTGAATTGCTATTCCATTAAACTAGCTAATACATGTTTGTCTACTTTAAATCATCGTAATAGATAGGAATATCATTATATTAAATGTATAATATATAATTTTGTAATTTAATAATTAACAATGGGGTCCAAATTGAAGGGTGATGCAAGGAAATATGACCCATTTATATCAATCTTGTTGAACCATTGCTCGTGCTTTTGTGTTGAGATTTTATTATTATATTTAGTATTATTGTCATCATTATTATTGAATGGCTGCTCTTTACCCATAATAATTTGCAGTACAATGCAATATTTAGAACTTATGACTAGCTAGTTGATAGGTGGCCACTCTTCCACTGAGGGCAAAATGGGAAATTACATTCCAATATTCTCAGCCTATGACTTGAATGAATTTGAAGTTTCCTTGTAACTCTCGGAACTTCTTCATAATAGCTCCATTCCATGTCTTGTTTCATAGGGACCTGCTTTATTTTTCATTATATTCTATCTATATATATACACTACATATGTTACAAATAATTAAATTCCATAAATATATAAGAAGCCGGTTAAAGGCATAAATATATGAATATGTATTTTTTCTTAATATATTCGTATTTATAGAGAGGCTGGGCGAGAAAAAATAACTAAAAAAAAAAGAGAGAATAATTAAAAAAAAGAGGCAAGTTATACAGGTAAATTGTAACTTAATTATAAAAAGGATGCTAATAACATGAATATTATACGAAAAATCACAAATAAAGACTCCTGAATTATTAAAATTACACAGAGGTAACTTAAATAAGCAAAATTATCATGAGGGACCTAGTCCCATATTGTAAATATGAAATCTTGACGAAATGTTTGAAATACACTTCAGCTAAATGACAAGTTGACTATAGAAAATGACAAGTTCACTTTAGGGAATGATAACTTCAGTAGACCAAATCACAACTTGGTTGAAGGTATGCCAAATAATGAGTTGACTATGGAAAATAACAAGTTTATTTTAGCAAATGACAATTTCAATAGACCAAATTACAACCTGACTGAGTGGCATTTCAGACATTTCATCAAGATTTCATATTTGCAATATAGGACTGAGTCCTTTATGGTAATTTTGCTTATTCAGGTGACCTCTGCGTAATTTTAACAATTTAGGGATATTTATTTGTCATTTTCCTAATATTATAGTGCGGGGAGCACTAATTTCTTCACCATTAAATAGCATTAACGTCATTCAAGGATATACTGCCAATTCATACAGAATGGAAGAATGAAAAGCACTCAACATTGAGGAAGTGTGGTTAGAGTGCCATAGATGGTGCTAAATTGGTAACTCACTTTCAAAATGTTTTATTAACATTAAGAAAAACCTAAATTTTATTAACTTTGTCTTAAGATTTGATAATTTAATTTTGCCTCTATTTAATGTATACACTTTTTAAAAAAATAATCTACACAATAATAGTAAAATGTGAAGTAGTGTATTTATGTTAAAAATTTAAGAATCAAAATAAAACTTCTCTGTTTATTTTATAAATAAGATTAGAGTACTTCATACCTCTAGCAAATCCAACGGCCAATACCTCAAACGCTAATCACAAATTCACGGCATCTCCACAAAATATCACCGGTAGAATTTCGAGTTTTTTAAGACTATATTATATGGTATCTCCAAAAAGAAAAAAAGACCTTCTGATGCACAATATAAGTTTTTTCTCTGATAATAAGTAGAATTTTTATAACATCTAGAGCATTTTTTTTTTTTTCTATGACAAGGGTAAATTTATGAAGGACAACAAATTTTTTCTTACGTCAACTTCTATCCTACCACCATTTTAAGTTTGTATGATTTTTTTTTGGCCACAACTCTTAGTCTGTACTAGTATGACAGTTAAATTGGATCTATGACCTATATATTATGAAATAAAGGAGTATATAAATAAGAATTTTAATTGTCTGAATCAGGAATTCTAGGAGAGAACAGAAGTTAAATTGAGTCTGGTATTCTATTGCTTTGCTTGTCAAAGACGTGCTTACATGCAACGTTTGTTAATTTTTTTTAAGACTAAATAATCTTTAGTCTCTCAAATTTATTCTCATTTTTGTTTTGATTCCTCATATTTCAAATCATAGGTTTTACTCTCTCAAGGAGTAAAATGATCTAAGTTTTTATTAGATTATAAAGACTAATATTTTAAATACGAAAAATTAAAGGACCAAAACTTATAATTTGAAATTTGAAAGACCAAAAATAAAGTGGGTACAAACTTGAAAAACCAATGTTTGTATTAACCCATTCTTTTATTACTATTTAAAAACAATCCATTCATTAATCATAATTTAATTGACATGGTTTATATCAAAATTTTCCAGCAAATAAAAACGTTTACATCAATTTTTTGGCCAAAATATCAAATTTTAAAAATTGTGTCGCTGCCAAGAACGTGAAAAGAATATTAAAGTTAACGTTACACAAGACTCAATGGCTCATGTTATAAACTTTTTTTTTAATTTAGTTAGCAAATTCGTTTTCTTCCACTATCACATCTACATTTTTCATCCCTCACAATCTCTCACCACCACCGCGAACATGATATCTAGTTTGGCATATAACGAATCAAAAAGATGAACAGCAATCACCTATTTCCTGAAGCCAATAAAAAGGATCGAAGCACGAGTTCAATCCAATCAACTGCAATGATAACGACCGAACACTAAAATAGAAACCAAATGAGACTGCCAATGGATATATATACATTAACGATCACTGGTGCAGTACAAAATGAAATCATATCAGCACATCATTGAGCAGTACAGCAGAAAATACATAAGACGAAAGGAGGGGAAAAGCAATAGGAGGGAGGAAATCCAGAGAATCTGGCCAGAGGGAATAACAACCAAAATCATGCACCCCCTCCCTTAACGGTTTTTGCCGTATTATATAGGAGCGTCCTCTCCTAATTCCCGAAGCATCCAGGGCCTTTTCTTCATCCGTTGGCTTCTACGCAGACCAATATTCTGATTTGGGCTTTTAGCAGCACCACTCTCTGAATCAGCGTGGCCCATTTGGTGTGGAGTCGTAACATCAACTTACCTAATCAGAACCGAGAAGCGGATGATCTTCGTCTAATAAGTACCAGCCTCATTCAAAGATTCATTAGTACTTCTCTGATGTTGTTTAGGGACGCTATCATTGCTTCTGCTTGAGCTACCTGTATCACTGGAATCCTGAACCAGTTCCAATGCTCCTACCACATCAGCCATGGTCGGTCTGAACTGGGGCTTATCAGACAGGCATTGAATCGCGATTTTGGCCACTTTCATGGCTTCGTGTACCAGGTACTGGCCTTTGATACGAGCATCCATAACTTGGAAAAACCAGCATTTGCTCGGAAAGTACTGCTTCGCCCATGCAACTAAATTCTGTTCCCCGGCTAGCCTGCTTCTGTCAAATGCACGTTTGCCTGACAGAATTTCAAGCAGAACAACCCCAAAACTGTATACATCACACTTCTTGATTAGGCGACCTTTAGAGAAAGACAATGGAGAAGGATTAGCAGTGTAAGATGCAGTACTGAACTACTGATGTTAAGATTATTTAAACTTAAGTTTTAATTATTAAGTGAAAGCAAGTGAATAAAGGAGCTCTCAATAAAGTGAAGTGAACTAGGAAGCAGCGGCACAGAACTTAGAAGTTTTGTTCTCAAAACACAACAATTCAATAAAGAACCAATGCAACCTCGAATTCTAGCTACTTGAAACAGACCACAGACATCTACAAAATGCATTTGTAATAATGAAATTGCATAGTCAATTTATGGTACACCGTACCTCAGGGATATGCTTGTGCATGTCTTTAAAATGTCCGTTTTAAAAAGTACATCAGCTGGTGCTAGTGTGAAAAGGATTTAATCAGTCCTATGGAAGAAAAAAGGGAGGAGGGGAAATATTTTCATGTGTTTTAAGATTAAATGGTTCACTTTCTGGATTCGACTTGCATTGCAAAACTTATAAAAAATAAACCCAGTTACAGTTCAGATGGCTAGCTACCCAATAATGCAGATGGTTTGAAAGTTAGTCAGAGGAATGAGCCTCTATTCAGGAGATTATTCTGCTAACAGTTAGCTCCAAAAAGGTAGGCCTTGAAATGAGGTGACAAAGGCAAGTGATACTCAATTGATGATGGTTGTTATGCGAAATGACACGCTATATACCAAACGAACAGCAACTGTGGAGACAGAATTACATGCGGAAAAAAAAAGGACATGACCCTTTTAGTGATCATAATTTAAGAACTACTCATCAATCTAAAAGATACCTGTGGCTGTATACTCAGGAGCAGCATAGATATGGGTTCCCGTGGCCCAGCAATGGCTCTCATCATCCAATGACCCATCCTTTGCCAAACAAGAATCAGATAGCTTTGCATTGAAGTTCTGATGACAATAAAATAGGATGTTAAAATGGCTAGTCTAGCTAACGACTTCTAATCTTGTAAGATCAATGGGATTTACATACTGAATCAAGCAAGATATGAGAAGCTTTTAAATCTCGATATATCACATTTACTTCATCGCTATGAAGAAATGCAAGAGCCTTGGCAGCATCAAGGGCAATTTTCTTACGGTTGCTCCAAGAAAGTGGTTCGACATGAGATATCCCTATTCGAAAAACAATAGATAATTGAAAGTTTGAATCTCTAAGGTACTAAATAATGCCAACCCACTGGCAATAATGGAAGGAACAATTAACAACTCACTTGGAGATAAATGATATTCCAAGCTACGTTTGGTCAAAAACTCATGTACCAAAAGCCGATGGTCATCCTCTAAGCAGCAGCCAAGCAATTTCACAATGTTAGGATGATGCAGCTGTCCCTGAACATTAATCTCTGTCTAAAGCACAAGACTAATTAGCGGCAACATAAAATAACAAAAAGCCTCTAAATGTCATCTATGCTTGGAGCAAATTTCTTTTTGCAAATAAGCCCAGGTAACCACAAAGTAACCTTCACCAACGATTCCTTGTGCCCTTGGAAGGCATCTTGGTTAAGCTTCTTCACAGCAATGGCAATCCCAGTGCCCGGTTTAGCAGGTGCAAGCGTCTGCTCATCAAGCCACCCCTTAAATACCTTACCAGATCCACCTTCGCCAACCATATTGTGGGGATGAAAGATCCTTGTAGCTGTTTTTAGCTCATCGTATTTGAAAATTTTCAATTGGGAGACCTTGTTGCTTCCACCAATCAAACCATCTTCTTGCTTGCTATCATGGGTTACATTCACAACTGCACATTCAGATTAAGACGTCCACTTCTCAAAACATTTATAAGAACACTAATTATAAACTAAGCTTCTGATGGCACTGGAACACCCGATCATATGACAAAAATTTATGATGCATTGTTTAGTTTTGAAAGGAGTCTGAAGGGTCCGAAACACTCGAACGTAAAATGTAGGCCGCGCGGAAATTAAACTAGTTAATTAAAAACTTTCCCATACATACCATCGTTGAAGGGTTTATTTCATTTCAACATAGTTCCTTTGTATATCGTACAGATAACAAAGCGACAGAGAAGAGAGAGACCCTTTATCTTCTTCCTCTACAAAGAATTAAGGAAAAAATCCACTATTTATAGACGCATATAAACTAGCTGGAGCATTTGTGGTATATGACTAAGTTACATGAATGAAAAGACAATTTTAAAAACCAAAGCCAAATCAATCTCAGAAAGCACCAAGCAAGCTGATGGAGCAAAAATTAATTAAGGAACTAGGAGAGAACAGCAATGTTACCATTGCATGAAGGGTTTTCAGATTTCATCCTCGCACTATAGCAGCAACCCATGACCGTGCAACTCAGAGCCCAGAATTGCTCCTTGCAATTTTCAGTGAACCCGCCAGCTTCAGAGTAGAAAGGATCGAAAATCCTTTATTTTAAAGATAAAAGATACAGTAGTCATTCTATCTTATTTATATCGTAAAATAAATCTTATCTTTAGAACTCGATAGGTATTAAGTAATGGGTCTTATATTTAAAAATAAAAAATTATAAGAATTAGTTTAATTTTTAATTGAGTTTTAATTATAAAATTTTAGTTTATTTGTCTCTCATATTTATTTATTGTTTTTTAAGATAATTTTTGTAGTAATTGTATATGCTAAAGGTTTTATGTTAAAACTAAAACACTTAATTAGAAAGAGTATTTTAAAAAAAAAAAATACATATTTATTATAAATAATTAACTTAATAAACTTTTTTAATTTATTTAAATTAACCAATCAGTTCTTATATTAAAAATTAGAAATATAATTATAAAGTGAAGGCTTTTTCACTGGTGAGGCAGCAATCGACTGTGCGGAGAAGGCTTTTTCACCGGTGAGGTGGCAACGACTGCGGAGACTCCATTCTCAAATATAACTACTGATGATGTAACTTCTATTTAACTACCATTTTTAGTTGAGAAAATTATTATCAGCTCTCAAGAAAAGAATTTAATTATTTTAAAATTTATCGATGAGTGAAGAATAAATAATTTTGCAATAAAAAATAATAATATGTTCAGATAACTTGTTATGAAGAATTTTTAATTTTTTTCCCCGAGATATCTTGATAATTTTCCTTTTGTATGATAGTTAAATTGGACATTTAGTCCTATGTCATGACATAAAGGAGTTTATAAATAAGAATTTTTTTAAGAATTTGTAAGAAAGAGTTCGATACTTCGATTCTAAAACTTAGTCTGAATCATAGATGAGGAAACGAAACTTAAATTGAGTTTGGCTTTCTATTATTTTGCTTGCTATCTCACGTAATACCTTCAATTCTAAACATAATACCTAACTTGTAGTATATTTTGTACCATAAATTAAATTTTATATTAAAATATTTAGAATTAAAATATATTAATAGTGAAATGAAACATGTTAATTTTTAAGATTATACTGTGATCAAGTTTTATTCAAAGACTTGCTCTAAGTGTGCTATAGAGTGATAAAACTGTTAATTTATAACTGAAACTTATTAACTACGTAATTAAACTTTTTAATTATTAAAGTTGAATTGCAATAAAACTTTATTAAAAGCTTCCTATAAGTGTATTATAAAGATAAGAAGTTATTAATTTAGAATTAAAATATATTAATTATAAAATAAAATATATTAATTTAGAATTCTCTTTTAATTTTTAATGATAGAGGTATTAGAGTTATTTTATAAAATTTTAAAATTTCTTTTCAAGTCATATGACCTAATTAGAAGTTTGCCAAATTTAATGACTTGAATAAAAAATTTATGTTATTTAACTTTTTTTTTAAAAAACTTTTTTTTTTTTTTGGGGACTGAGACATGTATATAAATAAGAATTTTTTTATGTATTTGTAAGAAAAAGTTCAATTATAAAACTTAGCCTGAATCATAAATTCGGGGAGGAACGGAACTTAAACTGAGCTTCGCATTAATCTTTAATATAAAATTTAATTTAGAATGTAATTTATGCTATAAACTAAATTTTATATTAAAATATTTAATTGCTATGTTTTAAATC
Source organism: Neltuma alba (assembly GCF_004799145.2). Lineage (NCBI taxonomy): Eukaryota > Viridiplantae > Streptophyta > Magnoliopsida > Fabales > Fabaceae > Neltuma > Neltuma alba. Next base: position 45,340 of record NW_021634464.1, on the reverse strand, counting down.
AAATTTTAAAAATTGTGCGTCGCTCTCACGAACATGAAAAGAATATTAAACGCTTTCTTTTTTTGGCTGATAAAAGAATATTAAACTTAACGTTACGTTTTAAGTTATAAACTCTCTTTTATTTATCAAATCCGTTTTCTTCCATACCGCATTTCTTTTTTCCCACACCATCTCTCACCAAGAAGATGATATCTAGTTTGGCATATAACGCGTCAAAAAGCTTAACAGCAACCGTCTAATCTTAAAAATGATATACAATGTGCCAACTCTATTTCTTGGAGCCGATAAAAACTAAAAAGGATTGAAGCATGAGTTCAACCAAATCAATTTACCTAATCAGAAAATGGGAATCACTGAATCAGATTATCTGGGCAAAGAAGTGCCTGCCCCATTCAAAGATCCATTAGTACTTCTTTAACGTTGTTCAGGAACACTACCACTGCTTCTGCTTGAGCTACCTGTATCACTGGAATCCTGAACCTGTTCCAATGCTCTTACCACATCGGCCATGGTCGGTCTGAACTGGGGTTGAACAGACAGGCATTGAATCGCGATTTTGGCCACTTTCATGGCTTCGCTTGCCAGGTACTGGCCTGCGATACGGGCATCCATAACTTTGAAAATCCGGCGTTTGCTCAGAAGGTACGGCTTGGCCCATTCAACTAAATTCTGTTCCCCGGCTGGCCTGTTTCTGTCCAGTGCACGTTTGCCTGACAGAATTTCAAGCAGAACAACCCCAAAACTGTATACATCACACTTCTTTGTCAGGTGACCTTCAGAGAAAGACAATAGAGAAGGATTAGCAGTTAAAATGTGAGTCAGCTCTGGGATTATAAGATGCAGTACTGAATTACTGATGTCAAGATTATTTCAACTTAAGTTTTAATTCTCAGGTAAAAGCCAATGAATAAAGAAGCTACCAATAAAGAGAAATGAACTAGGAAGCAGAAGAGCACAGAACTTCGAAAACTTCTTCTCAAAACGTAACAATTCAATATAGAGCCAGTGCAACCTCAAAATACTTGAAACAGACCACACGCCCCCACAGAATGCATTTGTGATAATGACATTGCGTAGTTTATTTATGTTATACACTGTTAACTCAAGGATGGTTGTGAATTTCTTCAAAATGTCCACTTTAACAGTTTCAAAAAGTGCATCAAGTGCTAGGGTAAGGAGGGTTTAATCAGTCCTATAGAGGTAGAAAAAGGAGGAGGGAAATGTTTTCATGTGTTTAAAGATCAAATAGTTCACGTTCTGGATTTGACTTGCACTGTAGACCTTATCAAAAGTACATCCAGATACAGTTCACATGGATATATAGCTACCTAATAATGCAGGTGGTTTGAAAGTCAACCAGCCGAATGAGCCTCCATTCAGGAAATTATTGTGTTAACAGTTAACTCCAAAAAGGCAGGCCTTTGAAAAATGAGCCGCGCTGTTCACAGATTAAAAATTGTGCATTTCTTATGCAATTTATATTGATTATATGACAAGCTAGCAGCAATTAATACAAAAGAGAAAGGAAAATGTTTGCAGTATTCAGGGGACAAGGAAGCTCCCACATGAATGCTAAAACTCTATTTCCCCTGCTCTCAAACCAGGCTTCTACGAGTTCCCTTGATGAACAACACAAATCCCAGTCACCGTCATATTTCCCAGGCAATTATGTAACCAAGTCAATTTAAAGTGGCCAATTCAGGTTTTGAGGCCTCCACCAATGAGATTGCATCATAACTTATTCAAGATATTATTAGAAGATACGTCAACCTTCATGGTGTCAAGTGAATTACTATGTATGTCTATTCTTTTTTTTCCTCCCTTTCCAAAAGAGAAAAGAAACTGCTATTTCCAATACAGGAAGTAGGAAGTGTGTGCCATTGACATAAGAAGGAAATGAGAAGTTGACACTGGTGATACACATTTGATGAAGGTTGTCAAGAGAAATGACATGCTATATACCAAATGAAGAACAGAAAGCGCGGAGCCAGGATTACAGGCAACATAGGATATGACCATTTAAAGTGATCATAATTTAAGAACTACTCATCAATCTAAAAGGTACCTGTGGCTATATACTCAGGAGCAGCGAAGCCAAAGGTTCCCATGACCCTTGTAGAGACATGGCTCTCATCACCCGATGGTCCGCCCCTTGCCAAACTAAAATCAGATAGCTTTGCATTGAAGTTCTGATGACAATAAAATGGGATGTTAGAATAGCTGGTCTAGATAACGACTTCTAATCTTGTAGGATCAATGGGATTTACATACTGAATCAAGCAAGATATGAGAAGCTTTTAAATCTCGATATATCACATTTACTTCATCACTATGAAGAAATGCAAGAACCTTGGCAGTACCAAGGGCAATTTTCATACGGTTGCTCCAAGAAAGCGGTTCATCATAAGATGTCCCTATTTAAAAAAAAAAAAAAAAGATAATTGAAAGTTTCAATCTTTAAGGTACTAAATAATGTTACCCCACATATAAACCCGAAATGGCAATAATAAACGGAAAGACTAACAACTCACTAAGAAATAAATGATTTTCCAAGCTGCCTGTGGTCAAAAACTCGGATACCAAAAACCGATGGTCATCCTCTAAGCAGTAGCCAATCAATTTCACAATGTTAGGATGATGATTGATCTGTGCCTAAAACATAAGACTAATTAGTGACAACAACAAATAATATAAAGCATCTTAAAATATTATCTATGCTTCGAGCGAATTTCTTATTGTAAACAAGGCCTGCTAACCACTTTGTTACACTCACCATCAATTCCTTGTGTCCCTCGAAGCCTTCTTGGTTAAATTTCTTGACAGCAACGATTATCCCAGTGCCTGGTTTAGCAGGTGCAAGTGTCTGCTCATCAAGCCACCCCTTAAATACCCTACCAGATGCACCTTCGCCCACCATATTGTGCGGACGAAAGTGCCTTGTAGCTGTTTTTAGCTCATCGTATTTGAAAATTTTCAATTGGGAGACCTTGTTGCTTCCACCAGTCAAACCATCTTGTTGTTTGCTATCATGGGTTATATTCACAACTGCACATTAAGTTTAGAGGTCCACTTTTCAAAACATTTATAAGAACTCTAGTTATAAAATAAGCTACTCATTGTACTGGAATACCCGATAAATAGGTCGATTGTAGGGAGAATGACAAAAAATTTGCAAGCCATTTTATGATTCATTATGTAGTTAGTCTGTAGGGACCGGAATGCTTGAACGTAAAAACTAGGCTACACGGAAATCAGACAGGTTAATTAGACACTTTACCGTGCATCCCATGGTTGAAGGATGTATTTCATTTCAACAAAGTTTATTTGTACACCGTATAGATAACAAAAGGACAGAAAATAGACAGACTCTTTATCTTCTTCCTAAAAAAATCTATTGTTATTATTTATAGACGCAAATAAACTAGCAGGAGCATTTGTAGCATATGACTAGGTTACGTGAATGCAAGCCTATTTTAACCACCAAAGCCAAATCAATCTCCGAAAGCACCAAACAAACAAGCTGATGAAGCAAAAATTAGTTGAGGAAGTAGGGAAGAACAGCAATGTTACCCTTGCGTGAAGGGTTTTCAGACTTGATACTCGCACTAAAGCAGCAACCCATGACTGTGAAACTCAGAGCCGAGAATTGCTTCTCTCTGTTTTCGGTGAGCCCACCAGCTTCAGCGAAGAAAGGATCGGAAACCCTTCAATTTCAAGAGAAAAAGATATTATGAAGTGGAGCCTTTTTCACAGGTGCGTTAGCAGTCAACCGCGAGGACTTCATTCTCAAATGTAATTATTGAATACACAAAAATAATTCCACTAGTTGAATGGGTAAAGTAAAGGTTTGAACGAGGGAAGATAATGGAATTGCGAGGAAAGATCACAAGTTTGGACCATTGAGAAAGGCAAATTTCAGCAGCCGTTGACCTAGCGTCGGCCGACCGGAGCTTCGATGTCCGACCCTTGCAATGGCACCCATCTCGCCGGAATCTACTTTTATTTTCACGCGCCGGCGAGAAGGCCACCTTTCTCAACGCTGATACCTCTTCTCAGGATCCTTTCGTTTGTCCATTCCAACAACTCATTTGCTCTGTTTGTTTCTTTAATGGAGAAGTTAGAAAGTTCTTCTCTCGTTTGAATTGCAATCGTTGGTTTCTTCCATCAAAGTTTTCTTCTTGCATAAGTTTCATCTGCTTGAATTGATGGAGAACACTGTTCGAGATCCCCGTAGGCATCCTCGTCAAGGAATTGATTTGAGATTTAACCAAAGTAAAATTTTCGTATCATGCACTGGTTTTCATTTTACGTCATGCTAAGAAGATGCTCACCGAAGGGGCTCGTAAGGCTTTGCATGCATGCAGCATGACAGGACCTGTTTGGTGACTTGTGGTGGGTAATTACAGTCCAACCATTTCTCCCTTTTAATAAGTTCAAAAAGCCAGAAGATAGGAAGCGTATCACAGAAGATGGTGGTTTTCATTTCTATTTTATACTCAACAGTCAAGAGGACTCTATTAATATTACTGATAATCAGATTGATGTTCATGATCCGAAAAGTTGATGTTCATTAGAGAGGGACTGATCGAGTATTTTCAGCAGCAGGTTGATCAGCTTATGCATGTTTAGACCTATCTCTAGAAATTCAAGTCAAACTGAGATTGAAGGTCTTCTTTTAATGATGTTTCTTTTCATATCAACTTAAATGAAGGTGTACATGTGACTGATGTTCAAGCTCATCGGTTATACACTTTACGATGTGTGGATGAAGTTCAGAATGTAACAGTTACTGGGTTAATAACAACAGTTGAAAATGTCTTGTGAATAAAACTGAAAACGGGAGGGAAGGGTGTCAAAGTTTGCAAGTTATCAATGATTGGCACTAGATATTAAGAGTATCAATTGTAATTAAAAATGGGGGCAATTTCTTTAAAAGGAAACCTAGGAATATCAATTAATAAACTGCTTCTTTCTATTAAGGTAGTTAACAATGCCGAAGAGTGAATAATACTATATCTCTAGTTCTTAATACAAGAGTTAGTTTGACATTCATTTTGATTTTAAATATAAAACCCAAATTTGTTCTGTCTTTCATTTTTATTTATTTATTTTGTTAAAATAGTCCTTGTAGTAATTACACATATTAAAGGTTTCATGAAATAATAGTTCTAATTATTAGTAAGAATATTTTAAAGAAAACAACATATTTATTACAAATAACTAATTAAACTAATTTTCTTAATCTATTTAAATCGATCATCTAGTTCTTATATAAGGATGATTTTATATATGAGGCCAAATCCAAAAAAACACCGCAGCTCATAACCCAGCAAACTCAGCACCGCGTACTATAATGACAACAAACCCATAGAATTTGAGTCTCTTTTTTGAAGATAATTATTTCGTAACTAAATTATAATAATTATTTTGTTAATGAATTTGCACAAAAAGAGGTTTAATTTTCTGTTAGTATGAATATAAAAAGCTGAACAGCAATCCCCATCTCATATCAGAGTCAGGTGGCCTTCATGCCTATGAACGAGGAAATCGAATGCTGGAGGAAGACAAAGGTTTTTTTTTTTTTGGCGTCAAGGAAGACAAAGGAATTTAGGATATAATAATTAGAGCCGGAAAAACGAGCCGAACCCGTTTAGACCTGAAAATTACAAGAACCGGGCTTTAAATTTTCCCTCTCAAATGAGAAACAGGCCCTACAGGGCTAGTCCTATAGGGCTGAGGGTTTAAACGGGCCTCAGTCCCGACTTGTTTTGGCCTTTTTATAATTTTTTTTGTTTTTTTTAAATTTTTTATGTAATTCTAATATTATTAATTTTTTTTATTGTTAATGATATTTTAAATATTTAGTTATTATTATCATTTTAAAATTAAATTTCACAAAATGATTTGATTTATTTAGTTTTAGATAATAATTTATCCAATTAAATTTTTAAAAAATGAGTTAGTTTGGACTTTAATAATGATTTGATTTATATTATATGCATTGATATTTTTAAACTCCATATATTTGATAAGAGAGTATTTTTATACTTATATAACTTGTGATTCTCCAATTTGAATTAGAAATTTATAAATTTCAACAACAATATTTCTCAAACTAAAATGAAATAATAATTAGATTGCAAAATTTAAAAGTAAAATTTCGATAAAAAAAAAACTTGATGTTTTCATTACGAAAGAAAAGCATACTCACGAAAAAGAGTAATTGATTATAATGATAATAAAGTTTCAAATATTAATGATAACATTCGTTTATTGCACATTTATACTATAAATAAAACTTTTAGATGTTATCTTCTTAATGAATGTTTTAGATGTTTTTGGATATTAATACATATTTATATATGATGATATTTTGTATTTGTAACTTAATTTTATTCATATTTGTGTCTTTTATTAATAATTTCATTGGTTTATTTTCATTTTTTGATAAAAAAAAATGAGAATTATTAAAAATAGCATTTTTCCCCCTTTAAATGGGCTGAAAGCCCGCGGACTGACTTTGAGCCCGTTAACTTAAGAATCGGACTGATAAATTAGGATATTTCTAAAATTTCCGCCCTATAGAGCTAGCTTTTTTAAACCCGCTAGCAGGGTCCCCTGATTCCCACCTTAATAATAGAGAGAATCAAAAAGCTGTACAGCAATCACCTGTCTTGAAAAAGACACGCTCAAGTTCAGAGATATACAATGGGCCAACTCTATTTCTTTGAAGCCGATTAAAAAAGGAGCTAAGTATGAGTTCAATCCAATCAATTTACCTCCGTTTATGTGGAATGAGATGCAGATGATGTGGGTTTAGAAGTGTCAACCCCATTTAAAGATTCACTCGTACTTCTCTTGTGCTGTTTAGGAACATTATTAGTACTGCTGCTGCTTGGGCCACCAGTATCACTGGTATCCAGAAGCTGCTCCAATGCTCTGACCACATCAGCCATGGTCGGTCTGAACCGGGGCTCTACAGACAGGCATTGGATTGCGATTTTCGCTACTTTCATGGCTTCACGTACCAGGTACTGGCCTTCGATACGAGCATCCATAACTTGGAAAATCCGGCGCTTGCTCGAAAGGTACGGCTTGGCCCATTCAACTAAATTCTGTTCCCTGGATGGCCTGTTTCTGTCCAACGCACGTTTGCCTGACATGATTTCAAGCAGAACAACCCCGAAAGTGTATACATCACTCTTCTTTGTCAGGTGACCTTCAGAGAAAGACAATGGAGAAGGATTAGCAGTGAAAGTGTGGGCAGAGATTACAAGCCGAATTATTAAGTGAAAGCCAATGCATAAAGGAGCTCTTAATAAAGTGAAGTGAACTAGGAAGCAGCAGCATAGAGCTTAGAAAACGGGTTCTCAAAATGTAACAATTCAAAGCAAAACCAGTACGACCGCAAAATATAACTAGTTGAAACAGACTACATAGCCTACAAACTGCATTTGTGACAATGAAATCGCATAGTTATGGTACATCACACTTCAGGGATGCTCTGGATTTCTTTCAGCAAAGATATTGACGAGAACTTGATCAGTGCTATATTGCAAAAAAGGCGAGGGAAATGTTTTCATGTGTTTAAGACTAGATGGTTCACTTTCTTTATTTTATTTGTACCATAAAGCCTATGAAAAATGGATCCAGTTACAGTTCACATGGACGGCTGCCTAATTATGCGGATAGGTTAAAGAAAAATGTCTGCAGTAATCGGGGGCAAGGAACACCCACATGAATACTAAAATTCTACCTCCTGCTCTCACCCCCATCTATCTCTCCTGGTCTAACCTAGCTTTTACGAGGTCCCTTGATGGCCAACACAAGTCCCGGACTCAACATCATATTTCCCAGGAAATTATGTAACCAAGTCAATCCTTGGCGGCCAATTCACGGATAAAGGCCTCAAACAAAGAGTTGGCATCATAATTGATCGTAGATGTTATTGGGAGATGCATCAACCTTTTCGGCATCCAGTGAATTATTTAACTTCCAAAGGAGAAGAGAAACTGCTCCAATACTGGAAGTAGGAAGAATGTGTTCTGCAGTAGGAAGGAAATGAGAAGCTGACAAAGGTGATGCACAATTGATGAAGGTTGTCATGTGAAATGAAATGCTACATATCAAATGAAGAACAACAACTACGGAGACAGGATTGCATGCACACAACAGGATAGACCATCTAAGGTGATCATAATGTAAAAACTAATCATCAATATGAAAGATACCTGTGGCCATATACTCAGGAGCAGCATAGCCATATGTGCCCATGACCCTTGTAGAGACATGGCTCCGATCACCTGATGGTCCATCCTTGGCCAATCCAAAATCAGATAGCTTTGCATTGAAGTTCTAATGAGAACAAAAACGGGATGTTAGAATAGTAAATCCAGCTAACTACTTCTAATCTTATAAGTTCAGGGGAATTCACATACTGAATCAAGCAAGATATTAGAAGCTTTTAGGTCTCGATATATCACTTTTACTCTGTCACTATGAAGAAATGCAAGACCCTTTGCGGCATCAAGGGCAATTTTCAAGCGGTTGCTCCAAGAAAGTGGTTCAACATGAGATGTCCCTGTTCCAAATATAAACATAGTTGAAAGTCTGAGCCTTTAAGGTACTAAATAGTGTCACCCCACATAAACTTAAAATGGCAGTAATCGAAGGAAAATTAACCACTCACTTCGAAATAAATGATTATCCAAGCTGCCTTTGGTCAAAAACTCATATACCAAAAGTCGATGGTCATCCTCTAAGCAGTAGCCAATCAATTTCACAAGGTTAGGATGGTGCAGATGTCCCAGGAAATTGATCTCTGTCTAAAGCACAAGACTAATTAGTGACAGCATCAAATAACAACAAACATCTAAGACATTATCTATGCCTGGACCAAATTTCTTATTGTAAATAAGCCCCGCAAACCACAAGTGACACTCACCAACCATTCATTGTGTCCCTGGAAGCTTTCTTGGTTAAGCTTCTTGACAGCAATGACTATCCCAGTGCCCGGTTTAGCAGGTGCAAGTGTCTGCTCATCAAGCCATCCCTTAAATACGCCACCAAACCCGCCTTCGCCCACCATACTGTCAGGACGAAAGTTCCTTGTAGCTGTTCTTAGCTCGTTATATGTGAAATTTTTCAAATTGGAGGACTGCATGATCTCACCCTCTGTTCGGGGAGTTGGGGGCACCGAGGAAGTGGAGAACTTGCTGCTTCCACCCATCAAACCATCCTCTTCTTTGCTGTCATGGCTTGAGTTCCTCGCTGCAGATTCAAATTAAGAGATCCACCTTTCAGGACATTTATAAGAACTCTAATTACAAATTAAGCTTCTGGTTGCATGGAAACATCCTAGACGTGGGTTAGGGTGTAGAGGTTGCATAAAACTTTTGCTAGCATTTTTAAGACGCATTGTTAAGTTAACAAAGGAGCCTGACGGTACCGGAACACTGAACATAGAAATTACGCTATGCGGAAACGAGAGAAATTACTTAAACTCTTTCCCACGCATCCCATGATTGAAGGGTTGATTTCATAACTGAAAGACAGAAAAGAAACAGACCCTTTATCTTCTTCCTCTCTTTCAAGCCGTCAAAACATCAAAAAGAAATCCATAATTCACAGACGCAAATAAAGTAGCCGGAGCATTTGTAAGTATATGACTATGTTAAATGAATCAAAACCCAATTTTAACTACCCCTGCCAAATCAACCAGAGAAAGCACCAAACAAGCTGATCAATCAAAAATTAGTTGAGGAAGCAACGAAGAAGAACAGCAATGTTACCCTTTCGTGGAGGGCTTTCAGCTTTGATTCTCGCACTAAAGCAGCAACCCATAGCGACAAACCTCAGAGCCCAGAACTGCTTCTCGCTATTTTCAGTGAACCCACCAGCTTCAGTGGAGAAAGAACCGAAAACCCTTTGTTTTCAATGAGAAACAGGCACTCGGGAAAAGGGAAAAACAGATATCCAAGTGTGAAAGGGAGGTTTTTTCCACATGTGGGTTAGCTGTCAACCGCGGAGACTTCATCCTCAAATATATGTATTGAATGCGCAAAGCTACTTGGAACGAATTGAATGGGTAAAGTAAACGTGTGAACAGGGGTGAGAAGGAATTGCGAGGAAAGATCATAATTTTAGACCGTCGAGAAGGACAAAATGCAGGGACCGTTGACCAAGCTGTCACTCCGGTTTTTCAATTCATTTAGGAGAGAGCTAGTGGGGAAGGAGACTCGGAAAATACCTTCATTTCGTTCCACGCTCTCAATCTCAAGCTTATCCTTCTCTTTGTCCAATCCCATCATCTGCGCATGGCCCCATCCGAGCTTTTGACAAAAGAGGAAAGATGTTAATTAATTATTTAAGTAGCTAAGTATACATAATTTATTCGGTAATAGTTTCTAAACATTGAATTTTCATGATCATAAGCAAATACAGGCTGTCATTTTGTAAACTTTACAATTCTTACTTGTATATATTCAAAACGTTAACTAATTTTCTCATTCAAGTGGTTTAGTCAAATATTTCTTATGAAAAGAGATCAAAAGAAAAACATAAAAGGTGGTCTTAAAAGATCATAAATTCTCATTTAGTCTAGAACACTATATAATATTATCTCTAGTTCTTAATATACTCCTCCGGTCCTTATTATAAGACCCAATTTGACTTTTTATTTGGTCCTAATTATAAGATCCCAATCCATTTTATCTCTTATATTTATGTATTTTTTTCCAAGATAATCTTTCTAATAATGATAGTTTTAGCCAATATACTTAATTAGCAAGGATATTTTAGGAATGACAATATTTATTTATTATAAATAACCAACTTCCTTAATCTCCTCAAATAAGTCAATTGGGTCTTATAATTAGGACCGGAGGAGTAATACCTCGTTTAATTTTTATTTTAGTCCTAAATACAAGATCCCAATTCATTTTGTCTCTCATATTTGTTTATTTTTTTCAAAATAGTCTTTGTAATAATACTACTTCCGTTTCTTAATATAAAACCTCGTTTGATTTTTATTTTAATCCTAAATATAAAACCCTAATCCACTTTATCTTTCATATTTATGTATTTTTTTTCTAAGAAAGTCATTCTAATAATGATATTTCTAGTTAATACACTTGATTAGTAAAAATATTTTAGGGGAAAAAACACTCATTCATTATAAATAACTAAATTAATTTATTTCTTTAATCTTCTCAAATTAGTCAACTAGCTCTTATAATTAAGACTGGAGGCAGTAATAGTTTTAACCAATAAACTTGATTAGTAAGGATATTTTAGAAAAAGATAGCACTTATTTATTACAAATAACTAACTCACCTTATCTTCTTAATCTGTTCAAATTAGTCAATTAGCTTTTATATTTAGGACTGGAGTTAGTAATATTTTGAAGAGTATGAACAGTAATGTTAAATTAAATAAAGTAATTTTAAGGAAAATAATTTTTGAAATAAACCCTTCCCTTCTTGAGAGAACACAAGTTCCATCGAGTTTGGCACCTACCGTTTCTCTTATCTTGTCAAATTTTGATGCCGCTCTGGTTGGTGCTCGGTAGGTGACGGTGCATATACAAACATTTTTATATTATACACTATATACATAAATAGATATATTCCTATTTTTATTAATATTTTAATAAATACAATAATTGTTAAATTATTTATTTATAAAATACACTCACCAATCCATTCATACTACTTTGGTTTAAAATATCAACTTGTAATTTTGTGTATCAAATACTCATATAGACTTTTTTTTTTTTTGGGATCAGGAGTATTGTCTGCCAGTAGCAAAATCCTAATTTTCCTTACTATAAGGGTTAGAAATTAAATAAAATATGCTGGTAAAAAAAAGAAATTAAATAAAATCATGTACTTTCCAAAGAATTTAAATCAGATCACTTAACAAAAAGATAAGAGTTCTTACTATTTAGGTTTACTTGAGTAACTTAGATACAAAAAACAAAAATGTGGTTTCATATTTAAGACAATTCATAATTACTATGTGCAGTTACAAAAGAATAATGAAAGTTGAATGGAAAATCGACAGCCAAAAAGTCAGCGTGGGCGACAGCATATGCTCAATTAAATAAAATATATGAGGAAAAGTTTGTCTTTTTGAAAAATCAAGACAACAGTTAAATGAAAACAAGAAAAGGTTGGATTTTTTTGTCTTTGAAAAATCAAGCTGTTTGACATTTGAAGCCAATGTCCCTCTACAAGTTGCTGCATATTTTAAGGATTGTGATTTAGAGCAATACAGGGTTTGACTTGGAGAGATCTACAATTAATATTGTTTTCATCTTTTTTACAAGTTACAGACTCGCAAAAGAGATTGTCTTGTTCTATTTATTAGTTATTTCCTTCGGTCTATGATATAAAAAATTAGTTATTTTTTTTACATGCTAAAAAATAAAATTTTAGTCATTAGATATGTCCTAAAATAATAATTTTCTATTTTACGCCTAAAAAATGATAAAATTGCATTTTATATTACACTTTATTATATCTCTCATCTCTCTCCACTCTCTCATATATATAATAAGAGTGAAAGTTAAAAAATCACATTAATTATCCTGACAACATCTTATATATTGGACTACAATTTTTTTACTAAATTTTTAACATAAATATATTATTTTACCTTTTATTTATTAATGTATAATTTGTTATTTGTCTGAAAAATATATGTACTAAATTGTACTGTTATTAAATGTTAAATTTCAAGATAGAGTTAATTTAGTTTAGTTTTTTTTTTTAGTTTTGATAATACACGTTCAAAGTAATTTATAAATAAAATTGAGGGAGCGCTTTTTCCTCTTTTCTTAACAACATTGGATTTTATGAGATTCAAATAATGAAACGCGACCAGGCAAATGTTGTTCATTAATATATATTAAAATATATAAAAAGATAAATTAAGACAATAGTATTTCAAAGAATGTCAATACAAGTTGTTTTAATAACGGTATTTGTCACGCTTGAATAAGGTCCTCCTTAAACTTAATGTTGACATATTTATTTATTTATAATGTGTTTAATTGTTTAAAAAAAATTTTAAAAAAGGAAAAATTGGCAAAGAGACATATACCCTAAATGGATATCTCTCAATTTTGGATGGGTCAAATTAGATGGGGATGGATTTGTAGTTTCGATTGAAACAGTTCATAAAATTTTTGGGTTACATTCAAAATAATACTGCTGAACTCTTGGGCATTCTTGAAAGTCTTAAATTCTATTGAGAAGAAAATTATATGAAAATAAATTGAGCTCACACAAAGCGAAAACAAACACAATCATCCTCTCATCAACGTTGTCAAAAGGATCAGAAATATTCTTATATGTGATTGGAAGGTCTTTTTATTGACCATATTTTAGAAAAATTTTGTGATCAGATTTAGCTTTATATGTTTATAACTATTACCTTTTATCCTAAATATAAGACCTAGCATGTAATGTAATTACATTACAAATTAAATCTCATATTTCAGACCAGAAGGCTTTGTAACACGGCGTTATTATTAAAAAAGAAAAACACGTGAAGTCAAAGCATCATTATTCATAATTTTGTATTATTATGCCAATTTGCGTATAACACATGATAGCTTTATATCGCATGGATGTTAAAATAATAGCAGCAGAAGAAACCAGTTTCGTCCGTGAATAGAAGCACTTAAACACACACACTACCTTTGATCATAAATATAAGAATTAGTTTACTAATTTAAGTAGATTAAGAAAATAAATTATGTCAGTTATTTGTAATAATAGGTATTGTCTTTCCTAAAAGATCCTTACTAATCAAGTTTATTAGTTAGAACTATCAATATTATAAGGATTACCTTAGAAAAAAATAAATAAATATGAAAGACAAATTGGATTGAGGTCTTATATTTAGGACTAAAATAAAAGTCAAGCGAGAATAATTAAAAAAATATATTCAGCTCTTCATCTTCCGGATCGTTGACTTGACATTTATTTGCTCCATTGACTTGACTCTTATTTGGCCAGCCTGATAATTTCTCAAAATATTTTTTTTTAAAAAAAATTCCCATCTTCATGCATTAAAATGTCTGACGTTTTGCAAGTTTGCGTAACTTCTTTGTGAGGGAGCTCTCAAAAAGAAATGCATTTAAAATATATGTTTTTTTTTTGCCAGGGCATTTAAAATATGTGTCGGTTTTTTATTTACTTCCAGATATTTAGCAGACCCTCACTTTCAACTCTCCTTCACAATTCACATTACATTGTGTGATATGATACTTTTTATTGGGAGAATTGTTATGAAGGGATATAATTTCAAAAAAATCTTAGTAATAATAGAGCAATATGCAGTAGCAAGTTATACGATAGTAAACAGCAACTGCTCACTTATTATTGGGACTAGCTAGTAATTATTTTCTTTTTTTGGAATTTCTTTTTTTTAATTTCATGAGTGTTAATTATGAAACGAGCGCACGTCAATTCAAACATTGCTAAAACTTGTTTAGTAGCATCATATTGACAGATAGTTTTTTTTTTAAAAAAAAAAGAAACAAAAGAAAAGGGGATGCAACAAGATATGGAGCAAGTCAGCATTAGATTTAAGGAGGCATCACATGATCACAGTCCTCAATTTTCTATATTTTAATGCTAAAGATATTTTTTTAAAAAAAATCTTCTATGATATTAACCTTTTCATGAGGTCCCAAGTGTCGGTTCTCTATAGATCTGTGTCTTTCGTGATTATCACTCCCACTAAAGGAAGTCAACATTATAGAGTTCCCATGTTTTTTTGACCTTTTACTGATACTATGACCGCCTAGTGGACTTTGTAATTTCTTTAATACTACTTCCGGTTTTAATTATAAGAGTTAGTTAATTAATTTGAAGAGATTAAAAAAATAAGTTGAGTTAGTTATTTGTCCTAAATAGGTGTCGTTTTTCCTCAAATATCTTTACTAATCAAATGTATTGACTAGAACTATAATTATTAGAACGACTATCTTGAAAAAAATTAAGTAAATATAAAAAATAAAGTAGATTAAGGTGTTATATTTAGGATCAAAATAAAAATCAAACAGGATCTTATATTGAGGACCGGAGGTAGTATTTCTTTCTGTCCCATGACGTGGAGCCAACTCCACTTGGGCCCTTCCCTTCTGCGACTCCAATAATTCTACCAACTGTACATTATCAAGTCTACAGACTACGGCCCAAGTCCCCATGCCCAGGTTCCCTCCATCATTTGAAAGCCACGGAAACTTATTTCAGTTGGTGCCTTGTTGGGTAGAATTAACTGTCTGGCGTCTCTGACTACTGTTTACCAATTTTCCAAAAGGAAAAAATTCAATTTCCAGTAAAAATACTGTAATTGTGGGCACGGTACATTTTCAAAATTGAATCAAACCATGCAAGCTTCTTTGTATTATCTTCAAGAGCCTAATAAAAAGCCATTTTACAGAATTTTGCTGACTGCATCTTCAGGAAGCCCATGCGGTCAGCAGCAGCAGCAATAATAACACCTTGTATCATTCATGAGGGTGGTTACACGGATCTCACATCGACCAACTCCTCAAATATACCAAGCAAAATACTAAAATGCTTCATTTCTAAGAATGTTATTGCATTCTACTGTACATTGTAAATACATGGAATTTCCCAGAAGTCATGTCATGACAGCAGGTTAGGACAAATTGAAATTCCATGTCATAATTAACTCTCAGATGTTGGTTTGTGTCTGTGATATACATAATCTCTATGAGGCCGGAGGTTCATCATCCAACATCTCCACTACAGGAGCATACTGCACAATGAATAGTGAGTAAGGTCCATGTAGGAAGCACACAGATTGCAAGGACAAGAGAGTAATACTATTGAATAAACTCACCTCGTCATTCTCTTCAAAATATATCCCATCAACGGCACTGTTCTGCTGAAACTCCCATCCCAGACTGCTCTCAAGCAGCTCCTTGAATTTTCTCGTCTGCGATGAATGAAAAAAGTCAATTGTTATTTTCTTCATAATAACCAGTCAACATCCTGCAGTCAGAAGAACAGGCTGCAAAAAATTTCATTCAGAGCAGACCAAATTTATATCAAAAGTACGGATCTACAGACGGGTCGTTATGCAATTATTTTGGCCCTCTTAACTACCAATACCTGCCATGAATGACCATGATTCAATGCTGTTGACTGCCATCATCAAGTAACAGCAAATGTCATCTATTGCAATTTTGCCCAGGCTTAAAACATCGGTTTGACATTTTCCTATTACACATGCGACTATGAAGTGAACTTTAATATTTGCATTTTAATCTTAATTCTACACATGTCAACAACACGCTTATTTGAATAACATTAACAAGCATATCATATCTAATCATCTGATAATCAAGGTAAGTAACAATTGTTTATTTAAAATGAAAAAAAAAAAAGAAAGGGAAGGCCGCGTTGCTCCTTGTCTTGTGTAGCCGTGTATGCAGGCGACACATGTAACTAGGCAATTAACTTGTTTTCCCCCCTACAGTTACCAAATGGGCCAAATCCCTCCCTGTTGTGCTTACTAGTGCATGATACATTCCAGGCATACCAAACTAGAAAGAAATTGCGATTTCATCTTCATTCCATCCTTCAGTTCCAGTAATTTTTCAATTCCTAATTATAATTCTCTTTCTTTTGAGGGAAGAAGCAGAAGATGTATCAGTATGATAAAAACAGGATCAGAGCTCATACCCATGACAAAAGATCTCCATCAACAACAGAGGCATCTTGAACCAGAGAAAAGAAATCCTGGAATTCAAAAATGGCCCGAGTCATAGATTAACACAAACTCAACAAGCTAAATCAACTATTTGGACGTTGTACTGAGATTAAGATTCAATCAATACTAGCGGAAACAGCCAAAATATTGGGCAATTAGATCACAGAAATCCAAGGCCTTAAAAGCGACTACATCTTGTAGGGAGGAGGATTGAACAAGAACGGATAGACTAAGCAGATCTTCCTCGACAATATTTGAGACATTACATTTCCCGTTAAGTCGTCTTTACTTTGTGTTAGTTCTGACTTTAACGAATCCTTGACACATTGTGCTGCTATCAACTTAATTCCTAGAGATAATTAAAGGAGAATTCTCATTTAGATGTTATTGATGATTGATGATGTCAGGAAATTTTTTGACAACGGATGGAATATATGAAAAATGGAAAAACAGGTACGTATACCCACAAATATTTCTAGCTGGGAAAATGTACTCTAGAACACTTAAAAAAATTAAATTATTCAACAAAGTTAACCGGGTGAAGGGGGGAAAAAAATCAAGAGAACCAATACAATTGTGCCAGAATAGGTATGCAAGATAACACAACAAATCTGAGAAGTTAAAAATTGGGTTCATAACATCATCAAGCTACCTTACAAAGACGGTGCAGAAAGCTGTCGGCAGAAAACCAAGAATCATCCAACAATGCTGGCCCTGTTTCATCTGGGCGATCTTTCTGTAGTCCATATTTTAGTTGATAGTAGATTACCTTCATGAACTATGAGAATCCATAAAATTCCAAATTTCAGCTAAGTGAAGTTGGGGAAAGCAAACACAAGAGCAGATGAAAGCACCAGGTTGTAAATCGAACAAGTATCTCAAATAGGAAATTATTTTTACAAGCAACCACAGCATAGCATAATAATCCAAGTCAGCTATATTTAATATGGTAATATACTAGTTAAAGACCAAAAACTTTAGAAGATATCAAACTGTGCAATTCATAGCTCCTCAAAACTTGTTCACCTTTTAAGAATTATTTCACCCATTTTTCATCTAAAGTCCTGATTTGAGGACTTTCGCATCATCCAAAGAAATTTGATAAAAGTCACAGCATTTTTTACTCGTTATCCAAATTCAGCAGCCTTTATGCTCCTAGGCGGCCTTCTGAGAGTAAAAATATTCAAAGTACTATGTTTATTGTTTTGTACTGTATACGAACCAAGATGGTATGGGGTGCCTAAGCCCTGCATTACGTTACATGGAATGCTTGAGTAATTGGCTTATACGGGGAGGGTTTCCCAAGCAGATGCCCATCAGAATCAATCTTAAAGAATAAAATACAGTTCCAACGTTTACCTTTTTGAATAGTTGACTCCGTGTATGGAAGGGCTGCAAAAGATTGGACAAAGTCTTAGAGAAATAAATATATCTATAATCATTTCATAACACCACTCCACCCATACTATAATTTTAGCATATAACATGCCACCTAATACATAGCCTACCAACAAAATGTCCTAGGAAAGAAGGAAAAACTGCCATATGAAGAAATATGAGAAAAATTTCCATGCGGGGACAAAATTGAAGATTATCAAGTTTAAGATATTACAATGGATATAGAACCCCATTTTGATATGTCAAGTTATTTTTCTGTTCTGTGTATAAGCTTCAGCGCTGCTCAAATAAAAGAAGCTTCAATTTTCATATACTTCACATAAATTTAATATGACAAGTTCCTTTCCCTGAAGGTAAAGGGTTTTCTAAACCTTCAATGTTGTGTCCCACTCTCAAGAACAGTATGTTGGACTTGGTCAAAACGAACAGGCTATCTTCTCAACCAAGTTTTCTGAAAGGTTCAGAGCCTTCTTAAGTTTTGCAAGCAAAATATGCAGAATATCCTTTTAGAGAAATATCCAGACATAGCAAAAATGAATTCTAAGCATGCCAGATTTTGAGCCTCAAAAAACCCTGCAGGTTAAGCTGTTCTGTTAAGCAGGAGCCCCAAGATTGATTTAATTATCATATCAAATTGAATATTACGGAAGATATATTATTTTGCAGCATCCGCAGTTCAATCTCTTAACTTCGTGTCTTTAATGAGAAACAAGCATAAATAAGAAAACTAGAATTCAAAAGGTCATTTGAAAAGTCCTTGCATGCAGCATTCAACTGGGATATAACTACAAAGCCATACTCACTGCTTCAGTGCAGCCTAAAAAAAGGCTAACTATGGACTTCCACTGGAGAAAAGCTTCAAGTGATTGCCCCATCTGCACATTTACAAAATATCAAATTTCATATTTGGTCAAATATGATAAATAATTTACCAAGAAATCAAGTTTAATCTGCTATACCAAGAAGGCAACAAATGCAAACTGCAGTTCTCCAAGAAGCAAGTCCTCAGAACCTCCATAATCTTTTTCCAGCAGAGTTTCTAACAATTGTGTCTGAATAAACCAACAAAAGAGAATCCACATAAATCAGAGAACAAAGGACTGGAATGTTGCACTGAGATCACATGCTAAATTAATACCAACACACAAGGTTTTTTTTTTTTTTTTCCTTTTTGGGACCAGGTATTCAATAATATGTACACAAACAACCTTGTCAAGATTCAAAGAAGTAAGTTCTTGTCCTTGCATCCCTTTACATTTTATAACGCTGGGAACAGATGTATAGTAGCATCCTTTCCTCTGACTCTGAGACTTGTCAGCTGATGTTGCAAACTTACTGGCCTTAAGTTGCTTTTCTAGAGCCTTCTCCATTAGCGTCTTTGGAGTGTTTCCAACCATCCCACTCTCATGTACAACATTGATTTCACCTCCAATGGGCTCTGCCCATAAACTTTATCAGTTAAAAAGCTGAATATTGTGCAAAACAGAAAGTCAGAAGAAAGGCGTTCCAACATCAGTTTAATACAGAACGCCTTGCAAGTAAGAAAATAGCATACCTAGCCTTTCTATCACACTTTTTGAAATAAAATTAGATAATCGCTTCCAGTCTACATAATGATTAAGATTGTATGGCCCAAGATGTCTGTCAAACTCCAAATTTTTAACTGCTTGACGGTATCTTTCCTCCTAGGGAAAAAAGTGGGGGCAAATGAGAAACCATTTATTCATAAAGATAATAACAAAACCATAAAAAATGGACAGTAAAAGAAATACAAAAGATAAAAATGATAGATTGCCAAAAGCAAAGAATAACAACAAATTGCTCCAGATACCCCATTATTAAGAATCCAACTAAAAAATCAATCCATCTACTAATTATCCACTAGTACTAACAATAAACCTCTAAGCTTAGCAGAAGCAAAATGCCCTGTTCTGCAACATAAAAGAAGAGGATCGTGATTCTAACTTTGTAAAGATTTTGGAATTCATGCTTCTACACCAACTAATTATATTGATGCATAATTTCGCCTAATATTGTCTTAGAATGTCTAAATTGACCAAGAAATCTCATAATACTAAACAAGAATAAAGATAACTATATATTATTTTATTTATATCAGTCTTGCATTAAAAAATAATTAGATAAAGAATATATATACAACTCAAGGAACACATACCTCTTCCTCGGATAATTTTATTAGCCTTTCCTCTTGTTGATCCCATTTTCGAACAATTACCTGTTTATCCATGTTAAATATCAGGAAAGACAGTTATACAAACCTTTGAGATTTTTCGGACACACAATGTCATGCACTAAGTTTTCTTCCTTTATGATGTCCATTAAAGAATGATGAAGTTTTCTTCCTTTATGATGTCCATCAAAGAATGGATTCAAGTCTTCAACAAGAAAGCCATTAGTTAATTCTAACCAATCCATCTCAGGTGTTGAGTATCATTAGGAGTGTAGGAATAGTGTATAAACCTCAAAATTTATTCAGAGATAAGAGTTTAGTGAGAAAAGATATTCTAAACGTCAAGGCATTAGGACAACTTCTAACACTATAAACAGGAAAAATGTTATTCACTTTGCCTTCTTTCTACAGTTTCTCCTACAATGTTATTCACAAAGTAAAATGCAAAGTAATTGTTTTTGCAAAAATCTTCCAGTCTTTTGCATATCAAGAATGCTTTCCTTTGAGAGTCTACGGTGGATGGGAGACAACTCCAAGTGAAACTTTAAAAGCCAAAGATGTCGCTCAATGTGAAACAAACCCCCACAACACACCACATTACAACTACCTTTCCTTGTTAAAACTCTCATGCTTATCTGAAATGAAACAAGACAACAATGTACACAACCCAAAAAAGTGTCTGAACAGGATCTTGGTAGAATCTAGGAATAATTCTATTCAAGCATGAAGGAATTAAAAGATACAAAATCTCAAGGATGACAATAGACAATGATGTTCAAGATTCTCGAGGTAATATCAATACAGATCAGAATAACCAATTCAAAGGAAAATCTAAAGCATTCCTTATCTCCAGCTGTGCTTGATTTATCAAATTTTGGGTTGGGGAAAAACCAATTATAAGTTATAGTAACCATCTCGGTATGTATGTGGATGATTTGACAAGAGAGATATAAAGTTTCTAACCTCTGAAGGACCAATATCAATAAAGAACCCAATTATTGGTGAGAACTCCTTGCCGTCCCTGTGAAAATAAAAATAGAATGTCAAATGAAAAGATGCAACAACTTTATTGAGGCACGCAATGGACAAGATTATTGAAACATAACATGCCGTTGAACCAAAGTATCAAAAGTTCAATCAAAAACATGCATTGATGCTTATTATTTTATGATCTGCTAAACAAAATAATAATGGTACCGATAAGTACTGCTCCAGTCTGACATCTTTTTCATGCTTACTTCCCTCATACAAAAAGTAAAGGCTAATTTATTTAAGGAAGAGTTAGAGCTGGATGATAAGAAGCATGATTTTACCTGCTTGAAGAACTGTAATAGACAAAATGAGGACCAGGAGGGATCATCTTAATACCCTTAAAAGCAGGTCCCACAGAAAACATCTGCCAAAAGGAATTTTGATGTCACCTGTGTCAGAGGAAGTTGAAAGCAACGAGAGAATTTCCCCCCCTTTTCCTTTTCCAAGACCGACATAGCTACACTCAATTTCCAGATACGAAGTTTTTTTTTTTTTTTGACAAAAGTACGTGCACCAAAAGAAAATTAAAGGATAACCTCTACACTACCTGAGAAAATAAGATCAAATTTCCGTCTTAATTGGCCCTATCAGTTGTTTTATGTATGCCCTTCCGTGATCTACAATTTTTAACAAGCCAACAAAAATAAAATTTGCAGTATTAAATTTAACTTCCGTAATACGTTGTATCAAAAAACTTCTGTGATACAATGTTCGCTCCGGCATAAACAAAACAGCATGTGCAACCAAACACAAAGGAATGTATGCATGCATGTGTGTGTGAGTGTACGTATGTATGTAAATCAAGACTGTGGAAAGTAAACTCACATACAATGGGGGCGCAATTAAGTATGCTTCAAGACAACTCAGGGAAAAGATAGCAAATGCTATTCTTGTACATATCGAGCTTACTATTTCATTGACCGAATGCAGTGAAAGCTCCAGCTATCCTATTTGACCAGAAAGGAAATGAGGGAGAATGTTAATAATTCACTTGCCTGAGTATCGATTCCGACGAGGGTATACTGAGGAACATCGAGGAGGAGAAGAGTGACTCCATGCTTCACAAGTTCTAACGCTGTTTCAGGATCCATGTTTCCAACTATGAAGCTTCGGTTTGCAGTCCTTCGTGTTCGTGTAGATGGAAGAACAAGGCGGGGCAATGTTCTGAAGCGTCTTGAGCCTTCTAGCGCAGCGTCGTGGATGTCCAACAAATAAATTCTGCTGAGGAGAAGAAAAGTGAACTTCCGTTATACTCCCCACTAAAGAGGGGTAAAAAGTGAAAAAACCATTACTATTTTTCCGAGTGATTTTTTTATTTAATTTTCGCGAATTTTTATGAATTGAAAAATTCTAAACAAGTTATTACCCCAAAAAATTTCTTTAACATTTTTAATGTAATTCAACCGAAAAATATCTATATTATCAATTTTTTTAACAATAATCAAATGCATATTTTTCCACCAAATTTAAATGCATATAAATTAGTAGTAAATTATACTTCTTACAAGTCATAAGTTAGTGCTTCTTTTGTTATTGTTAACCAAAAAGATCAAAGATCAAAGATAATGAAATGCAACTCATCAACAAATAACGATATACCGTGATAAAATACGACTAACAATCATGCTTTCTACAGGTTCTTTTTCTTTTTTGAAAAAAAAAACTCAGTTTTAATTTTTTTTTCCCCATATGTTTGGGCAAGAATTAAATTTTAAAAAGAAATATTTCCAAAAAAAAATAATATTAGTATCTCTATTTTCACACCTCAAAGAGATAAAAGTATGTGCAAGGTAAAAGTCACTTACATGTGCAACTAGATGCGCTTGTATATTATCACAATGTCTAAAAAAAATAAGTTATGCGTCGTTGCTTATAAGTAATGTAATTTGTCATAAATTTTATATTTTATGTTAACATTATTCTGATGATTTCCTAATGTTCCTCATTTCTGTTCCTCTTTTGCAAAAATCTTGGTTGATATTAGAAAATGAGAGCACAAAAAATTACAGAGTTAACTAATTTTCTTTTAAAAAAATTTAAAATATATATTAATTTGTCTTCTCTTATTGGTAGTCTTAAAATCTAAAACCCACCCACTCTGAAATAGAAAAAGGAATGGAAAGCAAACGAAAATGATAATTTACATAAGAAAATTTTGCATTTGTCCAAATATTTAAATCAAGGGGTAAATAATCGGTCTTTATCATTGTTGAGTTGTCACTATTCAGATCAAAGACTCGAAGAGATTTTCTATTGGTTTTTTTCAATAATACAGGTTACATCAGTGACCCACATACACCCTTTTTTTTTTTTGGCTATGCATGATTATTTTCCGATTAGAGACAATCTTATTTGAGCGACTATCAAACACTAAATGTAAACACCTCTTTTAATATGAATTCAAATATTAATTCGTTCGGTTGTGAGGGATTAATTCTTTCTGCTAATTCTTATAACTTGGTTGTTTTTCCATTAAAACAACATAACGCTGCACTCCAAATTTTCAAGGAATTGCGTAGGGAAGATTGTGCTACCTCAAGACTTCATTACTCTTTGCTTTCGTTCCCTTTTATGTTGGATCCTTCACAATGGTAGCATCAATGAGAATCGAATTGGACATTATTTATGGAGTTAAGACGTACATCTGCCCATAAAGCATTCGTAAGTGGAAAAGTATTACTACCGTTAATTCATACAAACATCCGTTAACTAATAAACCATAAACGGATGTGCGGCTTACCATCTAGATCGAGAAAACATTTCCAGTTTCTATGCTTTGTTATTGACATCTGCTAACTCATATGGAAGGGTTTTTGAACGAGAAGGAAGAGAGGTGGTAAAAAGGGATCAAGCCAAGATCCAAATTCTATGCCCATGACCCACCTTGATGTCCAAGAGAAGATTCAAACATTGGCATTAGAATTTTTTAGATTCTCTCCTATTCAAAAGAGGATCCACACTGATCATTATATACAATAACAATAAAACCTTATCCTGTTAGGTAGAGTCAGTTCCATAAATTGTTTGATACCATTAAGCTCTACAAAAGACCAAATCTTTAAGAAAATTGTTGATCAAAATATCTCACTCAATTTAATCAACCCTCCTCATCCACAAATCCAAAGAGTCTTTAATCGTGATCAAACCATTTCAAAAAAATTTCTACCATTTTCTTCTAAATAAAAGTCACTCCAACTTTTTGGCTTGTATGTTCATTTCCAATCCCATCTTTTCTTGTATGACCATACATCTATCTAAACATTCTCATCTCAGTTATCCCACTTTATACCCATGGTATCCCTTTAAAACCTAACATTCATTTCCATATCGCATTATTGGTCTTGTAACAATGCGATAAAACTTTCTTTTCACTTTATTAAGTACTTTCTAGTCATAAATAACTCATAACTTTTCTTCATTTAAACCACCAAATTTAAATTCTATTATTAATTCCTTTGTCGATTTCCCCATCTTTTTGTAAATAATCATTATGTATAATAACTTAATTCTTGCCAATCATATCAGCAGTTATTCTATCATTGTCACCCTAGCAAAGTAAAGTCTACTTTTTGTAGGCCTTTGTTGCTAAACATATCACAAATTTATTTTCTGTGTCTGATGAACAAATATGAATAAACCATCTTTCCTTTTCATTATACCGTACAGCTTGGAGTTCTGGAAGCACTTGAATATTATAACGAGAAAGCAAAGATCACATATCGTAGGCGGTCATATCACCAATTTAATTGTATATTTCAGCTTTAAATAGGACTTGGGGGCTACGAATATCATCCTGGCTTTGAATTAATCTGATCTCTAAGCTGGTTAACTGAGGATTATGTCCAGCTCTTCGGTAATCATTGACTGTCCTCTGCAAAAGTGCCTGCATGATTTGGTGGCACAAAAAATATTAATCACCCATCATTCAGAAGTTTTGAAATCAAGAAAACCGAATTTCATGGCATTGCAGGACAGAGAATCTAGAATCAGAGAAAAATGAAAAATCTCAAATGATGAAGGACTCCCCATTTCTGAGGCAACGCTCCGCAATATTGCGAGGGATGAATAAAATGAATCATAATATTGAGAAATAAAACAAATACCTGCAGGCTTGATACCGCAAGTTCTGCAGCCTTCTCAAGATTATCCGGATATTTCTAGAACGCAGAAAGAGATTTTCTATGAATATTATGGAATTACTAGGCAATAAAGAATACAATTAAAGCCATAAGATAAATAAGAATGAGCAGTACATTGCTCCAACCAAGAAGAAGAGCAGTCATGAGATCCCCTGTTCCCTACGAGAATAAAAAAGCATAACAAAAAAAGGAAAAAAGTAAGCTCCAGTAATTCTATGTATGGATGAAACTCTAAAGAGAATAAGATTTTAGGAAAACTATCATATAAATTTCTGAACAAACAGGTGATGTCAAGAAATCCTCAAATGACGTTGCAATCCTCTCTTTCTTTAATTTTTTGTAAGAACAATCAAATAAGTTCATTGAAATTGCCCCCTTTTTTTTGGAAGCATTAACTTGTCAGTTCTAATTGCATTATTTGTATTTCCATTCGGTGCAGCAGACAGGCAGTGATGAAAGAGAAATCTGCGGTAAACAAGTCATCCCAATTTTATCAGATGCCCCTGAAGGGATCGATGGCCCAGTCATAAATTTACAAATGATGGTGGTAAAGGCCTCTTAAAATCTTTGTCAATTCTGATTTCATGGGAACAACAGAAAAATCTCATTATTAGGACTGTCAAGCTAATAAATTGGAGCCTGAACTCTGAAAATAATGGGGAAAAATAGATAATTGTAGATCCATACGTCATACAGCACTCAACTATGGACCAGTTCAACTAAAAATCATCCGTGGTTGAATGAACAGTGACATTCACTTTCCTTTACGAAAAAACAATTATAGCATTGCATTGTGAAAAACAATCTGATGGATTTCAGCACAGATTCAACGATAAATTTACAGCAATGAAGTATTCATACTGTGAAATAAGCTGGAATTTTGGGAATCACGATCTTAAATTGTTTGGGAGGCTGTCCCTGCCACATAAAGGTAATGCAATCATAAGCCATTGTCAATGGAAGGCAGATAGGATTTTAGAAATCGAAAGTATAGCATATAAAATATAAAATGTACGAAAAAGTTGTGGAAAAAGATTGTTTATGACTGTCAAGATACAAGCAACTATATTATGCAGGGTAATTATGAAAAGTAAACACTTCAAATAAACATAACCGCTCAAATATCAGAAATTGAAAATTGAATGGAATCGTACATGAGATATACCTACCTTTTCTTTTTGATAGCTGCCTATTAGGAAGAGACTGCCATCTATACTTATGCTAGTAATTACAACCTGGAAGGCAACAGAACTTGTATTGACATCCATTGTACGCAAGTTACATGTGATGTTAAGTAAAGACAAGTTATTGACATTATACTACAGTGAAATGCAAGAACCCAAACATTATCTCGGAGACAGTTCAGTTTCTACTGCCCATAATTAACACGTGTAACAGAGATTTGAGCCATGGATTTGTCCGTTGTGGGGAGCATTAAGATGGAATTTTATTACACAAATAAGTGAACTGAAACAGATATAGCTTAGATTGCTACACTGCATGTGGTATTTCAATAAGTGAAAATTCGTTCCCCCTAAGCACGCAGCTTAGATTCCAGTGTGTGATGCATTATACTCCTCCAGTCCTAAATATAAGATCCTTATATACACTAGTATAAGGGTCTTACATTTAAGACCGGAGGAGTAGCAAAAAGCATGAGACATTTGCAGCTGATTGGTTACAATGGATGACCACATGAGAAGTTTATAGGATTTAGAGAGAGAAGCACCTTTCAGATAGACAATTCAGAAAGCATGAATCAAGATCAGAAGTCCATTTCCAAAGGAAAAGAAAACATTCGAGAACAGAAAAGATTTCAGTGTGGGTGTGTCCGTGTGTGCGTGCGTGTGTGTGTGTGAGAGAGAGAGAGAGAGTAAAAATATGAACATAGGCTTCCAGAGGTGCAAGCACAAATGCAAACCTTTGAAGGTCCAGCCTCATGAAGAAGGTTACAGGCTTTCCGGCCATCTTCTTCAGACTGAATCCTGTTAAAATTGCAAGCGCTTAGATAGCAAACAGCAAAATATTGTGAAGTAGCATTATGGTGTGGAAGTAAAACATAAACAATATTGAAGAACTTAAATTAGTCTACGGAAATTTGTTTCAATCACTTGTTAACATTTTTATTTTTCAAAAAATTACATAATTTGGAAATAAAACCCAAAAAAAAAAAAAAGAACAAGATAACGTTGATAAGAAAACTAAATAAAAATTAGCTCATGAGATTTCCAGTCACTTCGTCAATCCCCATAGTGCACTCCCTAAGAAATAAAAAAATAAAATTAATTAAAAGAAAATCCTCAAGCCAACAAGGAGTTCATCGCCAAAGAAACTTATGCTCCTTCACCTACCAAAAAAAAAAAAAAAGGAACCTTATGCTCCTTTTTTCTTTTTTTTTTTTTTTGGGACTTAATCAATCACCACCATCAACTCAACATCCAAAATAGACTTATACTTGGACTCATTCATCTCATCAAATGTAACTGGACTTGGCTCACTCTTCTTCTTTTCCCCTTTCTCCTGAATGCAGTTATCAGTTGCCTTAACATCTGGGTGTGGTCCTTCATTGTCCAATCCTTGGATTTGGAACTTCTATTGAGCAGGCCATAATTTCTTTAATAAGTCTACTCTTCAAATGTCCAACCCAATTCTATTTCACTAGGCTCGTGTTCTTTGAGTTTCAAATGCCTTAGGTCACAATCTTCATTTTTTCCAATGCCTGGGCATGTACTCGTGAGCTTGGGTCCAACAATTTTTGTTCCTTAGTCTCAAAAATTTGTATAATTGTAATCACGTAGGTGACGGGAATAGGAGTTATGAAGTTAATTAGGAAAATGACCATAAGAGTAGTTGAAAGGTATTGAACCCATATATAGAGTATACACTTAGGTTGTATTCAAATTATGATGTGAATAATTCAGTGCGCATTACTCAGACTCTGTTTCCCCCGTTTCTCTCTCAATTCCTTCCTGTTTCTCTCAATTATCTCTCAACTCCCTCCCTTCCCTCTTTCTCTCTCCTGTCAGAGTTACAAACATCTATCACAAATCTCATGGCAGTATTAATATCACGTTTATTTTTTGTATACACTCTCTCCAAACTCGATTAAACTACTTGTTTAGGATTGCCACATGCTTATAACCTTCATTTTCTCATTGTTCTTTGGAACATTTTTCAAGGTTTATCTCCAATGTCAATGTCTCCAAACTTCATAGCTAACCCCTGCTCCAAGACAAGCCGGCAAACTTGATGCTCACTGAAGATAATCGACAGTATATTCCAAATCCACCGCAAAACTTCAAAGTCCTATTGAATATTCTTTTACGTTCAGTATTATATACTGAACAATATAACAGGCAAAGCATAGCGCTATGCTACCAAGTACCAGCCACGCAATATATCAGAACTTAGAAGAGACAGAAAATAAAGAACACATAAAACTGGGGGGAAATTTAGCCAATCTCAGTTGTTATATGATTACCTGAACCCTGTCAACAGTTCAGCTTCAAATTGATTGGGAGTCAACATCGAAGCTACTGGAACAACCTAACAAAATTTGAGTCACTCAGATGCTAAAACAAGCAACGAAATTCTACGATAAGAATGGACCACATATCATCCACCCCCTTCCAGTCTCAAGATGGAGGATGATGACATGTTATGGGTGATTACACCAAGACATGTATAACTGCATAGTCAATATATATTCCCTTTTATTTGGGGGGAAGAGAATGGACCATATAAAAGTAAATTTTGCTAATACCATCTCATACATAGGACAGAGAAACATGCGTTAAAAGCTGAATTTCAATTATTAGTGACTTGGGTCTACACGATTCAGCCAAGGAAGTGACAAAATCTAATCTAACTCTTAATAATGTATATACTGCTGGAATGCACCTCCAGCAAAATTTTGCGGATCATTCTTACCTTCTCACGATAAATTGATACCAGTTCTTGAGGTATGTAAAGCTTTCCTTCATCACCCATCACCGGATCACATACTGACAAGAAAATACAAACTTTAGAAAAGATACAGATATGCAAACAATACTTCCCCAGGAGAACTAAGATAAAGTGAAGCTCCGACGAAGAATTGAAGACTGTAAAGGCATGAATTATTAGGTGACTACAAAAAGGCATGGTCATTTTCCTTTTTATAATTATTTGTAGACAGAGCTATAGAGTCAAATTCAAGCATTTGGAGATCTAAACGAAGATAGTTCTCTGAACGTGATTTTCTTGAGCCTTTTTATCCATTGATAAAGGCATGGTCCTTTATTGGTTGGCTATGATAGTAGTTTTACATCATCCTATTCTATTTTAGTCCAGTGTCTTATTTCAATACCACTCAATTTTTGTAAGATTTAGAGTTTACACCAATCAAAAGATGGTTTGAACTTAACAATGAACCCGAGTTTCTCAGACAAAAAAGCATACAGACTCTTTATCATCTTTCACACAGGGGGTGTAACTCGGGTGGCACCACAGTTTAGTAAAAGAATATTATTATACATTAAATCGTTAATAATTTGCAATGTCAGCCCCCTCCAAATCTTAATAGTTTGTTTTTAGCTAAAGCGACATGCGCCTGTGTTCAAATTAAATAATCTTAATTGATGCTTTAGAATATAAAATGTTAGGTCTTGTAGTTTGAAAGCAGAGGCGAACAAAGAGAATTTATGTACACTGTTATAATGCAGCTGGTAAGAGTTACAAAAGCATAAGAATGTCAGAAACTAATAATGCGAGAGAGGGATGCT
This sequence comes from Neltuma alba, assembly GCF_004799145.2. Taxonomy (NCBI): domain Eukaryota; kingdom Viridiplantae; phylum Streptophyta; class Magnoliopsida; order Fabales; family Fabaceae; genus Neltuma; species Neltuma alba. The sequence continues at coordinate 15,062 of NW_021634464.1, read as the reverse complement.
GAAGAACAATTATATGGATTAAGAATTACAAATCGTTGATACACCATGCATGCAAATCGTTGGTGCAGATTTTTCTGAAGACCACAAGTATGAAGTATTTTTTGTGTATTTATCCCATGCTCAGATTTATTGACTCACACAATGATGATGCACTAAGGTTGAAATGGAACCAAACCAACAATTGATGGTTTGATTTGCGCAGTTCTACTAGTCCCCCTGGTTTAATTTGAGTTTTGAAACATCGGGACTCAGGATAAATTAACATTGATTCAGAGCAAGGTTGAGCCTCAAACGGTAATGAAGTGATGATTACCCTTGCGCTTTAGTAATTTCAGAAATCTTACCGTATGTAAGTTCAGGGTTTACTGTACGAAGCTTGCTGACAACTTCCAATATAGTGTTCAGGAAAGAAGCTGAACCAATATAACCTGAAAATACATAAAATTGGTAGGGGTAGACTTTTGCAGAATAATCCAGCACAATTCGAATTATCTTGATGTATATCAATAAAATTCAAGGTTGCATTGGGGAAGAAAAAGAAGATAACATCTACATGTATGAATTACTGCACCAATAGAAAAAAATAATGGAAGCTACCACCAAAAGTCATCATGACAACATCACAGGTCTCAGCAAGAGGATCATTCCACCTTAAGACCTTCCCATTCTATCCCAATATATCATGAAAGCAACGAGGAACCAGCAAAATGTCACCCCATTATCTACTACCAAGATAGCAGCAGGCATCACTCCATTTACACCCAAAGCAAGAAATAGGGCCCACTATTCCACATTACTCAACAGTCCAGAAAAAAAAAAAACCAACAAGAAGGGATCATACACCTGCAGAGAGGCTTTCATATTAAGCGAAACATTTAAATAAATTTAAAATAAAGTGGCCTCCATCCACTGTCACCAACAGAAAATATCACGAGGAGAAATCACACGACCTAAACAGATCCAATCATTGACTCCCTTGACAAGTCTAATGCTAGACGTACTACATCCTCATCTCTATGACAGGTGGCTGCACCAGAAGCATTTCATAAAAAGCTACCAGCAAGATGTCAGTTAACTCATCCATGGTTAGAAATACCACCGTCCAAGGAAAATATGCAACCTACCTCCTTTATTAATTCAACGGTCCTCAATTCCCTCATGGATAATACGGTCTCACAATCATGTCTAAAGCTTGAAACTGGATTTGCTGGAACCATTGGTTGTTGGTTTAGGAATTTAGAATAAGGCATAGCGCAGCGTAGTGATCTAGCCAATTGCTTTTATATATTGTGATGTTCTTAACATCTGTTGCCATAATGCTGATTTAAATTTCACCAGAGGTGAGAAGAGTGGAATACAGTTCAGTATTAATAAAACATATAGGACACTTTTTGACATACCGGTCAATAAGTGAGTGTAGAACAATAATTCATTTGCTTCAAGGCCTTGTATAATATCCCAGAGTTGCTCTCCATTCAAAACTTGACCCTTAAAGGTTGGATACCCTGCATGGTCCTCAAGTCTAGTTCACTGTTACTAAAAATCATAACACGTCTGAACTTATTCAGATTGACAAATGTCATCGCACCACAAATCAGGTCTCAAAGAGTCAGAGTCCAGAGACTGAATGAAGAAATAGAAGCAGCTTGCCTGTGTGATTCGAAAACTGCACAGAGTTAATTGGATCCACATCATAGCCCAAAAGTTGTAGCGGAAAGACAGCTGACTTATTTCCGACATAACCCTAAGAAGAATAGCAAGGGGCTACGTTGTCAAGGTAATTCTTCAGTGCGGTGCATGCATCCTACATGCAGAATTACGCCAAGAGGAAACTAGAAATAGCAATCGAAAACCGATATGATGAATTCTACTGTTTATTAAGAGGCAGCATGATCTAACAACGTTGAAAAACTCATTAACATCAATAATTTTTCATTCAACCAAATTAATTACCAAAGGAGTGCCCTTTGATGCTTTATCACCTTTTTCGCCTGGCAAGAACAACTCAGGATCCAACTCTTGGCAATGTCTTACAAACACATTTGATGTATATTAATTAAGCAATCCTGTATATCATGTTCATAAAGTATTAGGAGGCCTTATTTGAAATGGGACAATAAAAACCTGCACAGTGTGTGACTGAATGCTGAGAACTCGACCAGTCTCCGACGGAAGAGCAAGAGAAAGAACCGGCGGCGCCATGTCTGAATTTCTGGAATTCTTCGCCCTTGAAAGAGAAAGAACCGGTGGCGCCATGTCTGAATTTCTGGAACTCTTCGCCCTTAAATTTCGAACAATGAAACTACAGGATTGAAATAAACGAGAACAAAAGCTAAGAGTTAATTAAAAAAAAAAAAAAAGCAAATTGCATTTCGCATATCTAGCTCAAGCTCTTTCCAATGCGATTTTGAACCAAGCAACAGGTGAAAAACAGGGCAGGAAAAATATAAATCACAAGTGATAGTTCCTCACCGGAAAATGAGAGTTTCTCGGGATAATTGAACCAGGGTCGGCTTCTGAACAGAGACTGCGTCAACATTAAACGAGCACCGTGGTGTACGCTTGATTCCAGCTCTGAAAAAATTATTAAGAACTAAGAAATTAATTAAAGTAATAGTTAATAATAATTAATGCCATCAATTTCAGCCGCCAGCGTAATCAGCAGCGTGGATTTCAGGGTACCTAATGGGTGGATTACAGGGTTTCTTGTATGACCAACATCGCAGGTTTGAGATTTTGAGTGAGAACAAAAAGATAAGGTCAGCAAGGGGGGAATCTAAGATTAAAAAACTAAGCTCGAGATTAAGAAAACACGCATAATACAAAGTTTATAATATAAATTTCTGAGGAATTGATGCAAGCAAAAATTAAAGAATTATGGGGCCATACCCAACTAGTCCCTCTCGCTTCGCCCCAGAGACTTTATCGTTGCCCATGAAGCTTATTAAATGGGACGGAAAGGACTGAGATGGAAGGAGAATCTATGATCTTGGGAAAATGGGAGGGGAAATCTGAAAAATCTTCCGATACAAAACTTGTGGTACTTTGGGAAGGAATTTTAATGCTGACGTCAAACTTTAGGGGTATTTGAATAGAAACCAAATCATGATTTCAGAAGTGATTTTACAGTCTACGAAGTAAATATATGGAGAAGTTTATCTAGATTTGTAAAAAATACTTCTAAGAAGTACTTTTCAAGATATCCAAACACCCTTTTAATCTATTTTCTAACTCTTTTTTAATTATGTATAACTTGCCTTTAATTTTATATGTTTCATTTATATAGCTACAGATGTGATGTACATAATTAAAAAATAGTTACAACTATCTAGGTTCTTATTTATCTGTGGACAATAAACTTTTTTTTTGGTGAAAGGACAATAAATTTTTTAATGGTGGATTTTTTAAACAAGTTTACTTCAAAAAAAAAAAAGGAGGAGGAAGACGAGGGTACAAATACTTTTGGTCGGTAAAAGGGGAACCTGAGTTTGGAGATTGGAATTCCCACATCCTTATAATGAAACGAGATCTTTTTTCCTGCTGTGAATGATAGACGTGTGTTTGGGATCACGATAAAAGCCTCTAAATTGACTTTTCCGCTGGAAAAAACTGAAAAAAATAACTTTTCATTTAAAAAAAATGTTTGGATTCGCCGTGAAGATAGACTTATACTAAAAACGAACTTTTTCTCAAAAGCTCCTGTTTTTAGTTTCTTCGTTGCTGCTGGTTAAAAAAAGCTTCTCCACCAGACATTTTGATAAGTGAGGCCCACGAGTCAGGGATGAGAGAGAATGCATGATGTGAGTTCTTTTTTTTTTTAAAATCCAGTCAATTAGTTTTTAATATTAAAAAAATTATTTTTTGAATAATAAAATCATTTTTAAAAAATAAATTTATTATTCTTTAAAAATAACTATTGTTATTTTTATAATTTTAATTTTAATTTTTCTCTGACAATTATCATATTATAAACATATAATATAAATATGTACCATTCAATAAAGTTTACATCCTTTTCAATCATTTTACATCTAAATTTATTTTTTTATTAATCATCTAAACAAATTTTAACTTCTTAAACTGATCTTTTTACAAAAGCCAACCCAAATATAAATCACATTACACTACCTGACTTTTACCTAATCTCATTTTGTAAAAGTCAAATTGAAAAAAAAATAACTTCTCTTATCGCTAATCCAAGCACACCTAGAATGAGATTTTGTTATCGGGAATTCAATGTACAAGTATCATACCATGAACGTATGTTTGGCAAAAAAGTTCAAATTTAAGATGGAATCAGATTCTCTCCACTACCCTTCCCATCCTCTTCCCCTCCACTACCATCTTTTTCTCTTCACAACCATTGGATCAAAATTCCAATAGTCCAAATTTAATATTTTATAACATTTATAAAGATAAATATTATGATAAAAAATAGATAAATAAATTTAAACTGTTAAAATCTAATCTGAACAGTTTATAACTACAGACTGTTTTATAGAGCAAATTTTTTTAATTTTTTATTACAATTGTAACTGTTTAGACCAGATTTTAACAGTTTAAATTTATTTATTTATTTTTTTAATATTATTATTTATAAGATGTTAAATTTGGACCATTGGAATTTTAATCCAATGGTTGTGAAGAGAAAAGAAGGGTAGTGGAGGGAAGAGAATGGGAAGGAAGTGGAGAGAATCCAAGTCCATTTAAGAGGATACCATTGTCAAGCATCGATCCTTTGTTGCAGCTTTATGTTGGGAAATTCGGAAGGGTAGATGTGACTTTATATTCAAGGAGTTCAAATTGGTCATTTTAAATTCAATATATCTATAAAAACTCTTCCACCAAGCCATATTTAAAAATGGCTTAGCACTAGCTTTAGACTCAGATTACTGTTCACAAGCCATATTAATAAAAAAAAAAAATAAACCTTCTTCCTCTGGCTTCGTGTTAACTGATTCAGAATTAGATGCAATAGGATGTATTGGGCTGCACACTAGCTTTTTTTTTTTTCCCCAAATGTATTGTAGTTGAGGCCTGTTATAAAAGGCATCATATGGCTTAAAACTTTGGGTCACATGATTAAAAAAAACGCAACATTACCCAAAAAACCCTAAATGATCTTCGGGGTTCACATTACCCAGGTTTTCATTTTCACGACAGCCTTCAAATGGCGCATGAGAAAGAAATTACAGAGAAACATGCAAGAGGCAAAGTGTCAGAATCAACCGCAGAGTGAAGAAGCCCACAGTTCTGTATGAGATATCAAAATCCTCCCTGAATCCTTGCGCTAAAATTTGAAATCAAATTCAAATTTCATTTCATCCTCAACTTTGAAACATCTATGTGCCCGTTTGGATTAGCGATTGGAAAAGTAACTTATTAAAAGTATAGCTTATGGATAAGTGAAGTTGGGTAAAAGCTAAATTGAATAAGCTGAATTGTGTTTGGATTGGAGTTTAAAAAAGCTAGTTTGCAAAAGTAAGATTGATAAAAAGTTGTTTGGATTATGGTTGAGTATAAAAGGAAATCTGGTTGTAAAATGACCAAAATGAGTATGAGTTTTAATAAATAACGAACATGATAAAAAATTTGTATAATATAATGAATTTAAATTAATTTAATATGAAGAAGTGAAATTTAACAGGTGATTTAAAATTTAAAAATTTAAAAATCAAAAAAAAATATTTAAAAATGAAGCTCCTTGGGCGGCAAAGTAATGAGCCTTACGTTAATCTGAGAGGGGTCATAGGTGATGAAAGCTTGATAAAAAAAAAAAAAAGAAGTAAATAGGGAATATATAGAAGTGGGAGAACACAAAGGAGGAAATTAAAAAAAAGGACCCTCTGACAGCAACGATTGTGGAGAGCTGAGGTGAAAAAACGAAGAAAGTTGAAATGAGAAAATATAGCAGAAGTGAGAGAAAAGAAGCTCTGGTAAAATAAGCTCTTCAATAAGCTATAAAATTCAGCTTGAGAGACAACGTACGTTTGTCGGCTTAAATTTCATAAGCTCCTCTTTTTTTAAGCCCAACCAAACAGCATGATTTTTCAATCGGGCTTACACTACAAATAAGCTATTTTTAAGCCCCTCAAAAGCCATGCCAAACGGACCCTATATAATTAACACACCATTCAAGCATTTTGGAAGGTTGTGCATGATTAGGTTATGCTCATGGGAGAGTTGTTTCCAGGTAATCTTGTATCCACTGATGTTTATTTTCATTCTGCGATTCATTTAAACTAATTTGTGCGTTTAGCTTACATTAACATGTTTTGGGGTTCACGTTGGAAGAACCAAAGGTTGACATGATCCTTCGGGGTTCCCCAAAGGTAATTTTCCTACTGATGACGGAATATAGTGTTTCAAATACGTCCAATGGAGTTTAGAAGCTATTTACCTGTCATATGTTCATTTGATGTTTTACTTTTGTATGATATTTATAGATGAGGGTCCTGCTTCTCCCTTTCCCTTTCTGTTTTTTCCTTTTTTCGCATCTCACTTTGTTTCTGTTGAAGCTGAGGTCAAGATTCAATATAAATGTTTCTAATAGGTGGTCTTATAAATAGACTTAGAATGAAACTATATCAACTGAGTGTACATTTCATAATTACTTTGCAGTAATATATGCTCTAATGTTATCATAAACAAAATTGGATATGGGATGATTAATGAAGTAAAAGAGAAGACAGCAAAGAATAGACAAAGGTATTTATGATTTCTGTAACTTTTCTTTCTTTATTTGTTTTGATATAATTCTTTTGATAGAATGTAACTTTTCAATTTAGGAGCCTAGAAATTTAGCAAGCCCCAAGTCTCATGCTATTTGAGACGTGGTGTATATAATATCCTAATAAGAACATCACAATTTAAAAGCTGGACTGCTTTTTATTAGATTCATGCTGTTGGGGTCTACAAGTTTAAGCAGATTTTAAGCAGATTTCAAACAAGGGTAATTATGTTCTTCTTAACATCAATAGCTTTAGGTGTGTTTGATCACCATCTGCAGTAGGAGTAACTTTCTTGTAGGAGTAATTTTATTTGTTTTATGATTGTCATTAGTATATCTTTTATTGTGATTAAGTAGACATACCTTGCAACTATTCTATATATGTATCTACACATTACCTCAACATCGTTACTATGTCTTGGCTATTGCTATTATTCCTTCATGTTGCCATTTGTCTGCCATGTGTTCTACCGGGTTATTTTCTTATGTATATCTTCTTCAGCCCATTGAATTCTTTGTTTCATTATGTCTATGTGTAAGAGAGAGAGAGAGAGATTTTAGCTTAAGGAAATTTTTGAACATCCGAGCTGCTAGAAATGTACACACTTGGTGATCTCTATTGTTGTTGCATTTTTTTTTTTGATATACTTTATTGTCGTTGCTTTAATGTTGCCGTGGATTTCTTCTCCTAGCCAACTCCACTTTGTGATATGTTGTTTCAGCTTTGGACCGTGGCTTTTCAGAATGATGACTTCATTTTTGTTTGTTTTATTGGTAGATGTGATAACATGCCATTTGTGAAATATAGGGGTTGTTTGATTTCTTGTTTTGAAAATATTTTTTTATTTTTGAAAATAAAAAACAAAACAACTTGTTTGGTAAATTGTTTTAAAAAACAACAACAGTAACATTTTTTAAAAACAAAATAACTTTAGGAGAATCACAAATAAAGACCCTCCCAATATGTAAAATACAGATAAGTCACTTGAATAAATGAAATTACTCATAAGGACCGGGTCTCAAATGCAATTATGAAATCATGGCTAAATTACCAAAATACCCTTTTTAATTTTTTTTTTTTTAAAAGAAAGTCACTGCCTCACAGGAATCCGGAGCTCCGGGGTCGGGCCGCTTCGCCGGCCACTGCTGGCTGGCGCTTCCGACCACTGTCGGCTGCCGCTTCCGGCCACTGTCGCGGCCTTCTTTTGTTTTTTTTTTTGCAACTGTTTTTTTTTAAATAGTGGGGGAAGTGAGGTGGGGGGATTTGATCCCCCAACCTAATGCTTCCCAAAATAAGGAATGACTATTGAGCCAACAAATTTTGTTACATTATGATGCAAAAAAAAAATAAGTTAATTCATTTACTCTTGTTCTAGGTGATAACAAACAATACATTTAGAAATAACAAGTTCTGATTGTAAAAAACAAGTTTCGTTTGGAATAAAAATTTAACAATATGTTTTTTTTATACAATAAATTTTGTTGCAGGTAATAACACAATATAATTAAAAATAACAAGTTTGGGATTAAAATTTAACAACATGTTTTTTTTTAAACAACACATTTGTTTTAAGTGATAACAACAATACATTTAAAAATAACAAGTTCTGATTATAAGATAACAAGTCTGGGATTAAAATTTATAACACGTTTTTTTATAACAACAATACATTTGAAAATAACAAGTTTTGATTATAAAATAACAAGTTTGGAATTAAAATTTAACAGCACCTTTTTTTTATAACAATTAATTATTTTATACTTTTGGAAAATAAATATTTATAACTTATAAAAAGTACTTGTAATCTATTTAATTTGCTAAAAAAATAATTTTATCTCCAATTTATAATCAAAACTTGAAGTATAATTTTTTATAGATTAAAAATATACTTTTTTATTGTTCAAATTTATAAATAAAATTTAGGGAAAATGGCAACACACTTTTTTAATTTTTTTAAAATTTTTTAATCTATATATCTATCACAACTTATTATATAAATCAAAATACTTCTTTAAAATTATAAATAGTACAATTTATTGTGGATTAAAAATACTTTTTGTGACTGCTTAAATTTATAAATGAAATTTATCTCTAATTTATAATTAAAAATACTATTTTATTCTTTATATTTAAAATATAAATTTAAATAATAAATATAAAAAAATGAATTATTATATAAATAGTTAAAAATTAATAATTATTAATTATAATATTTTATATTTATAAGAACTAGTTTGATTTATAATGAGTTGTATAGATATATAGATTAAAAAGTATTTTTTAGAGAAATAAATATATGAAAAATATTTTTTGTAAGTAGAAATAATTTATTTTCTCAAGTATAAAATAATTCTTGTTATAAAAAAAAAGTGTGTTGTTAAATTTTAATCCCACTTGTTATTTTAAATGTATTGTGTTATCACTTGAAACAAAGTGTGTTGTTATTAAAAAAACGTGTTGTTAAATTTTAATCCCAAACTTATTATTTTATAATCAGAACTTGTTATTTTTAAATGTGTTGTTGTTATTACCTGCAACAAAATTTATTGTTATAAAAAAAACATTTGTTAAATTTTATTCCAGACGTTTTATTTTATAATCAGAACTTGTTATTTTCAAATGTATTGTTGTTATCATCTGGAACAAGAGTAAATGAGTTAACTTATATTTTTTTTGCATCATCATGTTAACAAAAATTGTTAGCTACAATGGTCATTCCTTATTTGGGAAGCATTAGGTTGGGGGATCAAATCCCCCCAACCTCACTTCCCCACTATTTAAAAAAAAACAGTTGCAAAAAAAAAAAAAACAGAGAGACCACAGACAGTGCCGCGAGACGGCGCCGACGCCGTAGCTCCAGCACCGGGTGCCGGATTCCGCTAAGGCAGTGGCTTTCTTTTTAAAAAAAAAAATTTAAAGAGGGGTATTTTGGTAATTTGACCATGATTTCATAATGGCAATTTGAGACCCGATCTTGTGAATAATTTCACTTATTTAGGTGATCTATTGTTATTTTGTATATTGGAGGGTCTTTATTTGTGATTCTTCCAATAACTTTTAATGTTTTTATGTTTCTGTTTTTGTGTTTTTATTGTAGTTTTAAAAATCTTTCTTCTGATCACCTCATTATTAATATACCACACTAGCACACTACTACGACTGTAAGTGTGTTTTCTATGAATTTTTTTTAAAATTATTATCCAAACAAATTCTTTTGTTTTTTATTTTCAAAACTTGTTCTCAAAACAATTTTTAAAAAAATGTTTTAAGACAAGAAAACAAAAACAAATAAGCCCATGATTTCAGCTTTTGACCGTGGCTTTTCAAAATGACAGCTGGCACGGAATCTGTTCTCATTGTATGTTTTACTGGTTCATTTAATGAGTTTTCTTGATGCTTCTGAGATTTTATTTGCCTGTCTGAGCATGTAGTAGGTGCATATTTGCTCACTACCTTCTTCCCTGAGCAAGTAAAGAAACTATGGCAGCTGGCCTCTAGAGACAAGGTCTCAAGCAATGTTTTAAAAGCCGGACCGGATGTTAAACCGGAAAAGCTAGCGGGTCACGGTTCAAACGGTCAAATCGGTTAGACCGTTCGGTTGAACCGGTGATGTAATAATTAAATTAAATATAATATTATAAGAAATATTATATATATAAAATAAAAATATACGTGTAAGAAATAAAATATCAATTATTAAAACAATTTTAAAAAATGAAATAGTCTAAATATATATATACGTATTTAACTTTATATTAATGATTTTATATTTGGGAAAAATCATTTTATATTAAACATCTAAATAAATTTTATATAACAATAAAATTAAAATTAAAAATGAAAAACAAACAAATGTATAAATATTATAAATGTGTATGGTGCAAATTGCAATACGGTCTTCAACCTTCAAAACGGGATAATTTGTCAATTTTTTAATACAAAAAAGTGAATATAAATATTAAAAATTAAGAAAGGTAAAAATTAGATAGGCCACAGCTACAATAACTTGTCAATTGATATAAACCATACAGGTTGTCAGGCATAGTGGGGCGTGGGAAAACGAGAAAAGGCAGAGACCATAATTTTTTTTTTTATAAAAAATATATCAATGCCAGCTTGCATTGGAGAACTCTAGCCATTTTCTGAGAAAACACGTTATCTCACTTCTTCCCTCATCTCATCTGAGAAAGCTCCAACCTCCAGCTGAAAGCGTCCAGTTCGTTTGAGGTCAAGGCTGCGATTGCAGACAACAAAGAACTATAGATGAAGGCTTGAAGTATTTTATTTCTTTTCTCATGTATGATTTTCGTTATAAATTAGATCTGTCTGTGGATAAATATGTATTTGTTTTGATATTCCTTTCTTTCTTCCTCTTCTTCTCCTTCTTCACACTCTTTTTTTCTTTTTGGCTCCTGCTCAACCCGGACGGTTTTTCATTACCCGCTCCGGTTCCCGGTTTTTCTCCGGTTCCCGGTCCAAATCCCGGCTTTGAACGGTTGAATCCGGTCTGACCATCAGAACGAGCTAATGGTGGTGAGACGGCCGCGCTCTCTCCCCCGGCGCGACGGTTTGACCGGTCCGACCATCCGGTCCGGTCCGGGGCGTGAAAACATTGGTCTCAAGAGCCCCCAAATTGTTTCCCTTCTCATTCTTATGTAGTAGAGTTAAAATTTTTAAATTAGGTTTTCACTGAGCATAAGTTTATGTCATAGAATTATAACCTCTGAAGTTATTGTTTATGAATCACCTCCGCACTGATTTATAAATCACCTTCGATAAAGTTTATGTTTCCATTTATTAGTTATCTTTGAAGAGAGAGTCAAAAAAAGAAAACCGAACCAGCAGTGGAATTTTACAACATAGAACGGCAGTGTAATTTTACAACTACACGCCCATGATCTCCAATTCGGCCTCAAGCACTGCATTCTAGCAAACCGAAGTTTTGCAAACGACTTCCAGTTGTGCCCAGACTTGAATCAAAATGCAAATAATTTTTGCTCAACTGTACTTAAGCCGGTAACATATGCCAACCCTGCCAGTTATTGGTTGACCCCGTAGTGGGCTCAAAGATTAACGGACCGACCCTAAAAAGACAGACTTTTGCCAGTTGATATTTTTTTAATCCACAGCCCGCCAGGATGGTTTGGCGGGTTAGACCTACTACAACTTGCCACTTTTTTATAAAAAAAAAAAATTTGTGTCTTTTGTTTTCTTTAATATAAAATTTATTCTAATTCTTAAACACCTAAAATAAAAATACGTATATAAAAATTATTATAAATAAAATATGAAATTTAAAGGTCCAAACATTCCAAAATACTGCTATAAGCATACATGATATATCATTCCAAATGATTAAAATACACATCCCAAATTAAAATAATAACAAATCTAAAATAAATAATATACAAACATAATATTACAAATCACTATCAAGTGCTCAACCATGAGCCACCATTTAATGTTGATATAGTTCGAAAATGATATGAAGATGTAAAATTATTTGGTTAAGCTTTATAAGTAGAATCACCTTCTTTTTGTTCAACTAACTTTACCACAAGTAAAATTCACAATACAAGTAAAAGATATATTTACATTATGATAATTTTAAATAATAAGAATGAGATAAAGGACTAAAGGAGTAAACATAATTATATTTGAGGAAAAAAATTTTAAAAAATAAAAATAAAATAAAACGGCTCGGTCCACCAACCCTGCAGGTTAGCCGTTGCAGGTTCAATTTGGGTTACGGACTCAAAAGATCTGTTTTAAATGCAATTCAAAATTAGTAAAACAATAATGAATATAATTTTTGGTTTTCCATTTAATAGTTTTCTGTACAAATTAAATTAAAATTATATTAATTATCATGGTCAATTCAATTACAATCCGGTTACGCCAAACTAGTCAGTTTGAGTGCTGACCTGAAAAGAATAAGACTAATGAATTCCAAATAAGTATATATCAATTCAATAATGATTCATTTAGTTTTGAAAATTTGAAAAGCAGAATACAGATTCACTCTCTTATAAGCGTGATTACAACACAATGTGAAATTTAATATGGTTCACGAGTCACCTGTATATCTTAATTAAAACAAACAATATAAAAAAAGAATCGTGGTTGGCAAAAAAATAAATGAATATATAAAAAAGGATCATGAATAAGTAAGTATCGATAAAACATATCAAATGTTCATCTTTTTTCTTTTTTTTCTTTTTAAAACATTGTACATATGATATGACATGTATTTGATAAGGCTTTACTTCAACCCATTCAATGTCTTCATTTTACCCTCTTAAGGAAAAGATAACATCAAATCTGATTGCTTTTGAATTGCACCCCAAAAAAGTTATATTTTCTCGTAATATTCATATATCAGGAAAAGTTCAGCCCGTGATCTCAACCATATTACTGACTCTACTTGTACTTGGTGTCTTTGTGTCTTGCGTATGCAAAGCGATTTGTGGTTTCTTGATTTTTTTTCTCAAAACAAAAGCCTTACCATGTCCTGTGTGTTTAGCAAATCGTTATTCTTTTATTTGGTTTTTAAGTAAGCGAGAAAGTATTTCATATTTAAGATTAGGTGTCATGATTTATGGAACTTCACACAGACCAACCTTATAAAAGATATGCTTGTCTTAAAGATAAGCTTCTTCATCTAACCTAAGTCCAATTAGAAAAAGTAGAGAGGACTTTATTTTTTATGTTTGCTTTAGGTTATATAGAGAAAGTATTGTTAGTTTAATATGTGTAGAAGTTTTTTAATTATTTTTACAATGTTTAGAAATAGATTATGGTCTTTATGAATAAATTCTGAATGTGTGTAATTAATATTACATCTTGATGGAAGAAGCTTCCTGTACATTTCATTTTAATTTTTTTAATAATTGAATTAATAAACTAAATCCTATTTGTTAGTCACTTCTCTTTCAAGTTTCAATACAATAAGTATGGTCACAGGAAATTAAAATTAAACTTCAAGAAAATAGACAATAAAAGTAGAAATATATTATTATAACTTCTAGCACAATCTAGTTTATCTAAAAACTCATCATTTTATTAAGTATCAGAAAAATGTGTTTCACTAATTAAAAAACGACGATAATGATAGATTTTCATTCATCTTTGTATTAGAGATATTATTATCTTTTTCGGGATTGAGTTCAGGATATAAACTGTCAATAGTAATAACTAATTTCCTTATGGACGGAGATATTATGGTCATTTGACATTTTTTTCCATTTTATTTTCACATTATTTCCATCTAATCAGACGCACAAAAAGAATTGTGATCCCAATTCTCTTGCATGATATCAAACAGAATTGTTTTATTTCATCCAGAGTAATTTACGCTCATGTCCTCACACGTATAATTTTTACGACTCAGGCAAAAAATATAAGGTAAAGATATAATTTTATCCTTAATTTTATTTTTCAAGTACATCTAGCACTCTGATTTTTAATTGGTACAATTTTACCCTGCAGTCTTTCTATTTTGGTGCAATTTAAGTAAAATTATATGTTTAAAAAATTAGAGTATTGAGTGCACCATAGAAATAAGACCACCAGTACTAAATTACATCTTTACCTAAAAGTATTTACATCATTTCACATTTATAAAAACCACGCAGGCTTTAGAGTTAACTTTTTGCAAACATTATATATTCTACTATAAACACGATAATTTTGTATTATTGTTGCTGTATTATTATATGAAGCACGAACTCATTGCCATCATAAATCATGCATGCAACTGAAAAGCTGGTTAAGCAACCCATTATAAAAATTATTTTATGTATATTTGTTTGCCTTTGCATCTAATTTAATTATAAGTTCATGTCTTTTTGTGCATTGGAGCCCCCGGTGAATCAGTGAAGTTTTTATGTAGTTTAATTAAAAAATTAAACATATTTATTCGTTTTAAAATACTACCTCCGGTCCTAAATATAAGAGCTAGTTGACTAATTGAGTTTGAGATTAAGAAAATAAAACTAAGTTAGTCATTCGTAATGAACATATGTTATCTTTCCTAAATATCTTTGCTAATCGAATTTGTTGCTAGAACTACTATTACTAGATAAACTATCTTAGAAAAAAATGAATGCAGAGACAAAGTGAATTGAGGTCTTATATATGTAAGATCAAAAAAAAAAATCTATATTAAGAATCATCAAAAGTATATAAGATTTAGGGTGAGATGTCACTTATCAGTAAATTTTGTTGGTCTAGGATGGACAATAGAAAAAAATGGAATATTGCCAAAAGAAGATCAACCGTGAACCATCTTCGCCCATACATACAATAAATTTCCAGCAATATCAAACTAAA